>NW_028317874.1:1707894-1863157 GCF_062004578.1 Staurois parvus
TCAAGCTTTTTTTAACCTTCATGTATTCTATGCATAAAGGTAAAAACATTCCATGTGCAGCAGGACCCCCTCCCCCCAGCCCCCACAATTCTTACCTGACACCCCTTCTAATCCACCGATGTTCTTGACAACCTCTGCTATCTGGAGACTCTTCCTCCTCATTGCTGAGGCCAGGGGCGGACTGACAACTCATGGGGCCCCCGGGCAATAGGGGATCATGGGGCCCCTGTGTCCTGCCCAAACTCAAAAAAGCCTATGAAAAAGGTACCAGGAGCATCTCATGGGGTCCCCTACTGTCCCCAGGCCCTCGGGCAGTGCCCCAGTTTCCAAATGGTCAGTCCGCCCCTGGTTGAGGCAGCAGCAGGAGCCCATGTAGAAAGAGCATGGGACGGGACCTAACCACACCTCTATGTGTCTTTTGGATGCATAGAGCAGTGGCTCAGGGGTGAGCATGCAGCGCTGCCCCCAGGGCAAGCATCTTTCCCGAGGGGCACTGCTTGAAAGGGAGGAGCTCTGGCGGAGACCCGAAAAAATGAGGATCGGGGTTGCTCTGTGCAAAGTCACTGCACAGAGCAGGTAAGTATGGAAATGTTTGTTATTTAAGAAAAAGAAATTAATCTTTAGTGTCACTTTAATATCAGTTTAACTCTCTTAACCCTTACCACACTGGAAGATTACTGTGGAGTGGGACATCTGTGGTGTGGGACATCTGTGGTAGAAGATTTCTAAACCAGGACACAGCAGCAGAAGGGACACATCACATTGAAGGTAAGTATTATCCATTTTTCATGTAAACTTAAGCTTGAATAATTAAAGAGCTGCCTTAATATGTGTCTTTTATAAATGCCTAGAATTAGCGGTCAGCTTTCCGTCTGATCACTCGGGGAGAGAAGGCTGAGGAAATATCTCTTCTTGTCTGCATCAGATTGATGATATCATCTCAGCCTAATCAAAGTCACTTGGCTGAAACTCAGGGACTGTTTTTAATGGTAAAAGACACAGCTATGTAGGGAATGCATTCATACAGACTTGCAAAATCACTAATAGGTCCACTTTAAGCCATAAAGGGTGCTGTATAATAGTTTCCTACCAGGATAAAATAGAAATGTCTTAATTTGAAATATGATCTAAACATGCAGCATATTATTTACTTTCATGGTTGCTTCTATACAGATAAAATCATAATACTACAAATGCTACAAATACAATTACTGTATTACTGATACCAAGGCAATTCCTATAGATGGTAAAATGCAATTACATTTCATTTTGCAAAACATAATAAAGACTGAAGTGAAATGATACTCCCGCTGTAGCCCAGAATCTAAGCCCAAGGTGAGATTTCCCTATTTCAAATTGATTTTACTGGCAGAGATTTGGGCAGCCGGTAGTCACACAAACAGAGCATTAAATTGCCACCTTTTCTGGAAAGAAATTCTTAGCATCCTAGTTATTGCATACTATTATTATTGGCCTCAAGTACAACTTTTACTGGGAAGCATCAATCCTGAAGTAATTAAAATGTATTTATTATGGCTGTGTGCATTTAAATTCCCATATCCACATTAAAGGGGCATTATACCAAAGAAAAAAAAATATATAATTTATATATGTTCCTGCCATGAGGTATCTGAGAAATAAGAACTTCAGCTCACCTCCTGACTCATTATTGCCTTGCTGCCTTTATCCCCCAAATTGTATGCACACTGTTTCCTTCGGTGCTTAATATGGACAGATGAGGAGAAAAGTCTGTGGCAAATGATGGGGGGGGGGGGAGGGAGTATGGACAAGAAAGTTGTTTGGGGGATTATTTGCAGCAGTTTACAGAATACTGGCTTAGACACAGCATTCCATGTATGGCAAGTTGAAGCTAAAGATCGACAAACAATGACAAATGTGTTATATAAAGGTTTTACACCTTTATATTGCTCATAGGCGCAAATTCTGGACCCAATAATGCAATGGCAAAAAATTTTTAGTCCACTGAATTTATTCACAAAGTTTGGAGATCAAGTGACTCCATTTATTGGCTATCTTAAAATGACACTAAATGATATCCTTAATCTCCAAAAATGTCTTATTGGCTTTCCCTGCCTCCTTATAACATTCTTGCCTGTAGACTATCAGGGACCTTGGGCAGTGAATATAGGCAAGAGTAAGATAGAGACAATATCATCTGGCATCCTAAATTAATGGACTTGTAATGCTTATCGGATCATTGTAATGGATTAAATGGATACCTATGTCTAAGATGGAGTTACTGTCTGAGAAATATGTATACTTATCCCTGCCTTTTTTAATGCTGGGATATAGAGTTTGAAGTTTAAAGTGTTACTAAACCCAGGACCCTGCATTCACTATATCTGGTCTCCCACAGTACACATAACATGAAAATGCAACTATTTTAGTAAATATAAAGAGGATGCAAAACCCCTGACCTCTGTCTGGACAGTGCTGATTGGCCCTGTGCTGATTACATGCACTCTCCCAAGAGAAAAAAAAGAACTCTAGCAATACACACTAAACTGAGCATGTGCAGAATGGCTACGGTTCAGTCTGTTTTATCAGGAGATTTGAACAAGAGGAGGAGCAGAAAAGTCCAGATCAAACAGCCTTTTTACACAATGCAGAGGAATAACCCCTTAGATTCCACAGTGAGTATAACAAGCATGCTTTACTGCATATAAAGACTGATTTTACTGTTGTGAGTTTAGTAACACAGTGTATATCAATATCCAAAGTTGTGTAGAGGCGTCCCTCATGGTCTGATGGAGTCCCTCAAATAGCTGCTTTCTATATGGTCTACTTACCATGCGAGGATTTGCCCTGTGAAGACATTTATATGGTGCTGGACAATACTCTGAGTCTACAATACTAGGCCATGGGAAACATACATAGGATAGCACATTCCTACCTGCTGTTTCTTTTCTGGCCATGTCTTGATACCTTGATGCCTACCCAAGAGATTCTCTATACGTCTGGCCATACTTCTGCAACCTAAAGCTATCTCTGCAGTTCTCCTCTAAGGCTGGCCATATACTATACAATTTTTTGTCCAATTTCTGCCTAATTTCCTTTAGATTTACCTTCAACTATGTAGTGCAAGGGCCTGCCTAATTGGATTAAATTGAAAGTGTTGTTAGGGTTGACCTCATATTATATGGTTTTTGGTAAATCTAAACCAAAAATCTCAAGAAAATTGTGTAATGTATGGCCAGCCAAAATGTTCTGAGGAAGCAATAGAGAGACACATTAACTAATGATGGACTCACCTACATGAAATAATTGCTGTTATTGTGGTTAATTAAATATGATTCATGATTTATGAAATATGATAATGATTTTTCAAATGTATGCTATCTGTGGATGAGTGCAGTGAACTAGCTTGTAAGATTTACGGTGATGTTTTCATGACCGTACTTTGCTCTAATGTTTTTATGGTATTTTTGTAATAAATATATGTGAAATTTTATATATACTATGTGTATTCACTTTTTTGTGCCAATAAAGTTTGATGGGCCTAGATAGGATAAACATAGCCACCCTCTAACAGGAAATCAGATCACATCAGAAAAAAAAGGAATTTGGAGATTTGGAAAAGGCTATTAGCAATAGAAACTACTTTTTAGTGTTAAAGAAAAACTTCAGTCCTCGTAATGCTGGCCCTACCCCCTCCACCACCACCTGCATGAAGGTCCTCCATGTGCATACATGTGCCGAAGGGCTCTGCCTAGCCTTCAGGACCTGGCAGAACCTTGTGCCACATTTCACAAGCATGTGGAGACAGAGGCCCAAGACCTCCTTAATTGCTCTGTCTTTGCACATGGGAACAGGAAAAGCCATGTCTGCACATGGTATGTAACAGGTCCCAAAGGCTGGACAGCGGTCTTCAGTGCATGCATAAAAATGACCACAACATCATTCTCACCTAGGCAAGACAGGAAGAAGTGCTGCTCTGGCAGCACAAAAAAGTAAGAAGCATTTGAACAAAAATAAATATCTAGTTGTGGTTGTGGGAGAGGAAGGGGGCTGGAGCCAGGTGCAAACAATTTTTTTTGGGGGTGAAGGTCCACTTAACTTAACTCCATAATGTTTGAAGTTTAATACAGTACAAAACATCTACTTATATATTAGTTGTTAGGTCCAAAACTGAGGTTGGTTCAAACAGACCTCTATCTTTTTTTTCAAATACGTGTAGTATACATAAAGTGGATATACAGTAGATAGCTCATGTTTTCTCAAAGAAACCTGTATTCTTACAACATTAACTCTAAGCGGCAGATCTGGTCTAAAGAATATAATTTTTTTTCTGTGCACCAGCTGATGTTTGGACCAGGACCCACATGCTATATGAATGCTTTAATCTGAAACTTTTTTTCTATATGAACTGAATATTTGAAGCCGCTGAATGCCCTTCTCTTTTTCACCAGTGCCTTAAAGTGTAATCTTAGATACGTTTGCAGCCTCCTCTACTGCCCATGGCCTGTGCCAGTTTTGGTGGCTCTAGTCCTCTTCACTGATCAGTCAAGTCATGGCATTGCACATGGGTGACCTTTTCTCTATAGGCTCTAGTGAAAAAGTTATTTTCCTACAGACTTGCCAGTAAATCATTTCTCCAATAGACCAGACCATTCATGTGCAGTATGTCAAAGGTCCACCTGCTTTTTGAAAAGGACTGGCACTACTGGGCCAGCATAGGCCTTGGCTTTTAGGGTTGAAAGTTGAAGAGATGTATTTTAAATAATAATACTGCTTTGAGTAAATATTGACTTACTGCCTTGTTTCATAGCAATTACTTATACTGTATTTCAACTTTTAATTATTTTCCTGTGCATGACAATATCAATAATTTTGATCACTGAGTTTAAGTACAACTACTAGATTTGTGTTGTATGTTTCTGCTCTCCAGCTTTTCTCCTATTTCAGGAAAAATTACATTCACTTCTGCAATTAGTAGATGATGAGCCATATTGCTACGTTAGTTTGAAGTTGGCAGTTTTTTATCAATGTGATCTTGGTCTGGTTCCTGACACATTCCTGAACTCTGTGAGCTTCCATACACAGAATAAATAGAGGTTTTGTACTGTGCCTGGATTTTTCTTTAATATATAACACTGCCATTTTTGTAGAAATTCCTCCTCTGAATGAAAAGGTGTACTGTTTAACCTAGACCTGTCAGTCATTTCAGAGGTTTGCCTTCCGTTGTAAGGGAGCTTGTACATTTGCTCCTGTCATTTCTAAGGCTTCACACCATAAAATAGATTGTCAGATGAAAATTAAAGAAAGAGAAAATATTAGAAAATGGTTTCACTCAAGATTGAGCTGTCAAGTGAAATATAATGCATGTCACACACCCAGAACCACATAGTACCTTGACTTCAACAGGGGACTGATGGCAGTGTCATTCTAGAGCCCCAGAACTCTCTGACCGATCTTCAATACATCATACTGCTCTGGGACATCTCATTGATTTCTATCAGCGGTCCTTCAGATTTCAATCTAGCTTCACGGGCTGGTCAGAACATTTCAATTAAAAAACAATTTGTTGTAAGGTTTAAAGATTAAGAAGAGTATATCTTCCAAATAAAACATCAAAATTATTGCTTATTACCATAGTATTAAAGTGAATTAATTAAAATTTGTATAAATAAATAATTGGACATATCAGATAATTTCCTTTTATCATTTTTTTATACTGAAAAATGTATCGCACTTATTAGACACACTATAAAGCGCTATTGCAACTTTATAAATTAGGTCATAAGTTAACAGCAAGACATTATGGGGTTTATTAACTAAAGCTGGTTCACTCACAATCTCGTTCACCTGTGCATGGTAGCCAATCAGTTTCTAACCTCAGCTTGTTCAATTAGGCTTTAGCAATAAAACCTGTAAGCTAGAGATTCTGAGTGAACCAACCTTAGTAAATAAACCCCTATTTGACATTTTGGCAAAAAGCAACAACAAATAGCATATACAGAAAATATGCAATATACACATTAATTCTGGTTAAAAACTGCAAATTAGATAAATAATTTCATCATTCAAGCAGTTAACATCTAGGATGCACTTTGAGGTCAATTTTATTTTTTTCACACGAGATTCATCTTACCCATGAGTCACTTTTTTCCTATGGAATACAATTAGAAAATGTATGAATCTTGGGGTCTAAAACCCTTAATGCATCTGACACCTGGTGCAGATCCTTCTTTAACATCTTTTCTCTTCTGACCAAAATTTTTTCAGTAATAATAAGAGTAATAAGACTGAGTGGTCATTGTAGGACCCCCTTACATTAGTGGGCAAGTACTACAATGCCAAGGGTATTATTAGAGTTCCACCCTGATTAATCAGGAAAGAAACAAATAATAGTGGGACTTCAAAAGTAGATGATCTCTCAAAAAAAAATATTATTACACACACAGTTAATAAAATACAGTGCTTTATTCATATTACACCATCAAAACAATTAATGACAATTGTTAAAAAGAGGCAAGATTCCCCTTCAAATCATAAAACCCTGTCAGAAGAATGTACATTTTGTTTGGGGCTTCATGCCCAAGTTCGTATGTGGCAGAATCCATCTGGCTATAACACATTCATGGTAAGTTGACTTATATGAGTAATAAGCTGATTCAGTATTATTATCGTCATTATCGTTATTTTTATTACTATTACCATCTTTCATCTGTGCCATGTGTCTGGCACATAATTCACTTGTTTACTGATAGTCCAATTGGATTGATTTGTTATGTTATTCTTTTTTTGTACCTTTGATTCCAGAACACCCTTCTTCTGAAGAAGCACTTAAGCGAAATGCATTGAGAAGGGAAACCCACCCACAGCAAATCTATGTGGAAATCGTATTTTTGCACTTTCAGTATCGGGGGTGCCACATTTAATATTGATCCCCTTGTGGTCTTTGAGACCTATTACGTTGTGGAGGGATTCCTAAGGGATGTGTTCTATGAGATTATCTGTTCTGTATGTTATGTACATTCTTCTGGCATGGTTTTTATGTTGTGAAGGTGAATCTTGCCTATTTTTAACAATTTCCATTAATTGTTTTGATGGTGTAATGTTAATAAAGCATTAGATTTACATTACATCTCTACAGACCACCCTACATTGGTGGTCTGTAGAGAAGAGTCTCCTACACTGGTGATCAATGTAGAAGAGCCCCACTGAATGTACAGTAAGAAGTGAAGTGCCTTCGTACACAGGTGGTCAGTGAAGGAGTGCCCCATGAATTGATGGTAAATTGTAAAGTGCCTTCTTACACTTTAGATCAGTGAAGTACCCCCCTACACTTGTCATCAGTGTAGTCCCCCTTACAATGGTGGTCATTAAAGCATTATCCCTTTACATTGGAGGTCAGTGTAATGCCCCATGCATTGGTGGTCAGTGTAGTTCCCCATTACACTTCTGGGTGATTGAGAAGTACCCCCCTACATTGGAGGTCAGAGAAGTGCCCTCTTAGGCTGCATTCACACTTAAGTGTTTTGTAGCTTGAAGCTCCAAAAAAGCTCAAACTTAAACCTGATCGCTCGAACAGGCACCATAGAGAACAAATAATTTTTTAAGTTTAAGTGTTTTTGGAGCTTCAAGCTACAAAATGCTGAAAAGGTGTGAATGCAGCCTTACATTGTGAGTGTTTAAGCAGTCCTTTACATTTCTTGTCATTGTCAAAACAGGTCATTGGTGTCAGTTGTTACTTACCTGAGATTTGTTTCTTTTGTCCCTATATCACAGGCACTGGCTTATCAGTGACAAAACTACAGATATATAAGTACATCTGCTCAATAAATGCAAAAATGCCTGCTGATTTTGCCAGACATATCGTCAGCTAATAATTTCCTTGAGTTTCTGCCTGGGCAGCAGTCTTATCAGTTACATTGTTCCTAGCTATCTCTGATGACATTGCTACACACACGCAGTGTTTTATAAACTAATGGAAGGGTAGGAGGGATATACATTCCCCTGTGGCTTGTGGTCAATAAGCAGGATTTGTAACCACTGATATTTGCAAATATTTCCCAGTCTAATCTACCATATTTTACTTTCTTCGTACTATTTTTTAGCAATGTATAATAATTAGGGTAAGGAAAAACAATTAGAAGAAAGTCAGTAACATCAGGTAGACAGATTAGTATCACCATGTCACACTTTCAAATGGTGTATGAAATCAGCCGCTGCCTAAATTAGACGTGGTAAAGATTTTTTAAAATAACTGGAACATGTTATTGGGGATGTTTCCACAGTCCAGTCAGCTCTTAGTCACAACAAATTTTCTAACATACTGAAAATCTTTTTGTCTGATACCAAAAGCTTTTGACACGTAAGATATCCTTTACACAACGTAATGGTTTCCCAATTGTCCAAAGTGATGCTTAAATTGTTGCATTGCTTGTAATCATTTGGCATACACTGATACAGAACTGGTGAAAAGAAAGGTAATAGTAAAACCAATCAGTGAACTGCTAAAGCCAGTCAGAAAATACTGTAACTGTGCTAAAATCAGAAATGTACAAAAAATCTCTTGTGCTGCTCTGTTGTCTTTGCTGGAAGCTCTGATGTGAGCAGACAAAACCCCTGTCTCCACAAAGATGGCTGCCTCCATATAGAGACACAGGGGGTTATTCACTAAAACTGCATGGTGCAAAATCTGGGCAGATCTGCACATAAAACTGTCAGCTTCCAGGTTTTATTGTCAAAGCTTAATAGAACAAGCTGAAGTTAGAAGCTGATTGGCTACAATGCCCATCTGCACCAGATTCTAAGTGCTCCAGTTTTAGTAAACCTCCCCAAAGTGCAGAACATTGCATGGTAGGTTAGTAATGAGGGAAGATTCGACTTCAGGAAGGCCACAATATTGGTGACTAGACCTTTTCCTTCTGGCTGTCTTTTTTTACGCTAATACACTATTGCATAAATATTGTATTTTGAAAACTCAGTATATTCATTCTTATTTAAATTACACATTTTTTTTATTCATATTTCTGTTCATATTTATATAGAGACCAAGATTTCCCAGAAAAACCTCAAGTTATAACTCAGCCAGGGATGCATACAATGGTCGCTTTTAATTAGTCTTTAAAAACTGTTCAAGCTTGTCCCAAACCCTGTCACCAGGCCCTGACTGGGACAAAAATGGGTCCAGAACCGGGGGGGTATGATGGGGTCGGGTGTTGATGACAGGTTATTCACAGAGTCAGCCCTCTGCACTGTAATGTAAAAGGGCACTGTGATATAAAGGGGACTGCACTGTAAAAGGGCACTGTATTGATTACTTTGCCCCTTTACAGTGCAGTCCCCTTTATATCACAGTGCCCCCTTACATTACGGTGTCCCTAGCAATCACAGCCTCCCATCACAGTGCCTCTTGCAGTCATTCCCCCCTTTTCTCTCTAATCAGAGTGCCCCCTTTTACTCTCTGGCTCCCGTGCAGAGGGGCGCACAGTCTAAGGTCTCTAACTTACATTCATACATACATAAACTAGGGCCAATTTAGACAAGATCCAATTAACCTACCAGCATGTCTTTGGAGTGTAGGAGGAACCTGGAGTACCCAGAGGAAACCCACACAGACACAGGGAGGACATTCAAACTCCAGGCAGGTGGTGCCGTGGTTGGGATTTGAAACAACGACCCTAGTACTGCCTGTATATTTTGGCCAAAGAGCAGCAAAGAGACATTCCAATATATTCAGCAAGGGACACCACCACATATTCAGCAAAGAGATGGCCCAATCCAGCAAAGATACATCCCTATATATTCAGCAAAGAGATGGCCCAGTCCAGCAAAGAGCCATCCCCATATATTCAGCAAAGAGACAGCCCCATCCAGCAAAGAGAAATCCCAATCCAGCAAAGAGACATCTCCATATAGCAAAGAAACGGTCAAATCCAGCAAAGAGACGGTTATATATAGCAAAGAGACATCCCAATCAAGTAAAAAGACATCCCTATCCAGCAAAGAGACATCCTAATCCAGCAAAGAGACATCTCAATCCAGTTAAAAGACATCTCTATCCAGTAAAGAGACATCCTAATCCAGCAAAGAGACATTCCTATCCAGAAAAAAGACATCTTCATATAGCAATGAGAAAGCCTAACCCAGCAAACAGAAGTTCCTATCCATCAAAGAGGCATCCCAAGCCAGCAAAGAGACAACCCTATATAGCAAAGAGACAGCTCTATATAGCAAAGAGATAGCCCAATCCACCCCCCCACACTGCCACTACATAGCATGACTGTTTGGCTGTAATACACAGTTACAGTCCCATTCCTACCCTGTGCAGCTGTCAGGGTGTGGCTGCCAGTGTTAGGAGAGAGCTCATCATTGTCCCTTCATTGTGGCTGTATCTCCAGCAGCTGGCCCGAGAGGTGTGTGTCCCCTGCAGGCCCTTCCTGTGTGTCACTGGAACCAACTCTCCCGAACCTCCTAGTTTGCTGGCGTCAGCCCTGCTTTAGGCATGGCCACATAGTGGGCCACGGTCTGTGTTAGCCTTGTCCAGACCGCAGTTGCTGCTTATTTACCGCTGTGCGGCCCGGTTATCAACAGGCCGCTCTTCTTAGGACACACAGCCCAGTAGCCCTGGCCCACAAAGCAAATGAATAGTGTGCCTTATGGCCAGTCTGGACTTGCCTGTCACTGTGGCATTTGCAGATAGCTTGATCTCCATGAAAGGCCCCCTTCACCCATGGCAGCTTCTATGTCAACTTTTTCTGCATTAAAAGAGAAGTAAGAAATGATCAGAAAAAAAACATTTATTCTTACCTATGTACAGTAGATGCAACATCAATCCAATGCTGCTTCTGTCCCCTGCTGCCTTTACACCGAGAACTGAGTATTCAAATCCACCGATTGCTCAATTCTTGGTCTTCAGTGAGCAGAGAGACGGTGACTGGCAGTCTTTCTGTCTGCTCTGCCCCTCCAGTGCTCACTGGTTCTAGAGAGGGCAGAAGTGGCTGGCTCAGACTCTCAGTGGTGGGATGAGACAGCTGCCGGTTAGGAATCTGGGTGGATACCAACATTATTGCCAGGATCCCTGAAGAGCCTGAACTGGCTCTGTGACCTCAACAGACAACGTACTTTAGCCGTTTAGTGTCGGCTGAATCTGGGTCACAGGAGTGCAGAACGACACTAAGTGCACTCCTGTGACCCACAGAGAAGTATAGCCAATCAAGTTTGCTACTACTTAACCTTTACGTTTGCCCACAAACAAACCAACACACAAAAAAGGCATGTCCTTTTTTTCAGTGAATTCCTCCACATTGCACAGATGGTTCCCATCTGTGTCCTCTCTGCAATTGTACTTTGGTGTACAGTTACAGCGTTGGGGTGCAAATCAAAATGAATGGCACCACAATGCACCATGCCAATGATATTGTGTTACCATGTTTTGTGGAGAAAAATATAAGGCATAATACTATCATGTAGTTCCCACATATATTAAATACAACATTTTTTAGGATAGTAAGCCTTTAGGCTACATTCAGATGCATGGTAATTTGCCTCATCTCTGAAATATGATCCACATTTATATCATTTTCCAGAAGCATTGGAAGGAGGTGAAGAGGCAATATGAGACCATTTGAAATTCCTCAGCAGCTGCAATGCCCACCAAACACGACAGGGGGGGATCATTTTTGCCATGGGCACAAAGCAATGCATGAGCACACCTCTGGCCACTGCCTTTTGCAGCTTAAGGGGGACAGTTGAGGGTGCTAAAAGTGCAGCTCAGATTTGAGTTTTTAACACTTTTAAATGTTTGTTTTTCACATCATTAGTGTGCTAGCTGCAATAAGCAATTTTTGTGCTGCAATCGAAAGTGCCTGATTCAACATGTTGGGTTTTCTTTAGAAGAACAAAACAAATGAAGGCACAGCCAGATGAGCTATTTTGTTTTTTGATCAACAGAACATTCGGTTTTCTACTTATCTATGGCCGGCTTTAAAGTGGTTTCAAAGATTAACATTTTTTTTTTACCTTTACGCATTCCCTGCATTAAGGTAAAAAAACCTTTATTGTGCAGCTCTTCCCTCACCCCTCCCCAAATACGTACCTGAGCCCAATGTCAATCCAGCGCTGTGCACGAGATCAGCAGTGCTGCTCTTTCACTTTCTCCTCAAAAGTTCAGAGACATCAGTGGGATCCATTTTAACCTGCTGATGTCAATCACAACTTGCGAGGAGCAAGCTGGTGGTGGGGTCGGGCCATACTGTGTGTCTATGAACATACAGATCTGGCTCAAAAGCAAGTCTGCATGAGTGCCCCCGTAGCAAGTGGCTTGTTATGGGGATACTTAGAGGGGGGGGAGCCAGGTCCACTGGCCAGAGACCCCCAGAGGAGGATTGTGACTGCTCTGTGCAAAATTGTTGCACAGAGCAAGTAAGTATAACATGTTTATTACTAAAAAAAGGATCCTTCACAAGCACTTTAAAGTCTGTTCACATCTAAAAACCCCATATGTTGCTGGAAGAGCTTTTTTTTTTTTTTTACCGGTTTTCAGCAGCAGCTGGTGCCTCAGATAGAACTCTGAAATGCCATTCCCAGCTCTAGGTAAACTATCAGGAAGTGGAACACCCATGGGACTTCTGCTGTCATTGGTTTCTAGATCTGGACCACATTGTGCAGCACAGACAGGGCGGTGCTAGACTATATGGCGTCTTAGGCAAGAGCAGCTACTTGCACACTCCCCCCAAAAAAAAAGAAAACTTCAAAATAAAACTCCACATGGAGCTAATCCTTGCTACATGTGGAGATTGACTGGGGAGCTGGGAGGAAGTGATGTTGCGAGCAGCACGGCTTGTGCATCACCTCATTGGCTGGATACCTCTTCTTCATGGACTGGCTGAAGTTTGAAGAAGACCGCTTCATCTCCAACTAATATCATCTAATCCTATCTGGACCAGTCTGACCCAGAAGTAATGTTTAATAGTTGCTTCCGGGTCATTGACAGGAAAGGGAGATCAGTGAACAGGTGTTCACTGATCTCCCTCCCTTCTACTGGTGGCACCCACCATGCAGATCCCAGGTCCATTGATGGGAGCCTGGAGCCTGGAAAGCATGGCAGGGCACATGGTGGTTGCGCTACCCATCTGGATTCTGCACAGCTATTGGATCATTTCCACCTAACAGTCAGCCTATCAGATTTACAATGTGATGCTGCCTGTTCTTATTTACACTTATGTGTGAGGGACATTAAAAATGTGTGGCTGAGCCACACATTTACCCTCACCCAACCACTCCTCATTATGCTGTAAAGGCAGTACCATTGTAGTACAGCAGGGGGGGGATTACACAGCTCCCCACCACTATTTCCATACTACTGTGGCAGTGGCTTTGCAACATAAAGGGGAGTGGTTTGGGGACGGTAAAAGTGTGGCTTAGCCACACATTTTTTAATGTCCCGCAAACACAAGTGTAATTAGGAGCTAACAGGAAGGATTTCACTGTGCTTATGTGATCATCATCATTATTATTGATTTAGGTGAGGACTAAAATGTCCGGTGATTATCTGCTCCTGTCCAAATTAATCATTCTAGCTAGCTTTAGAATGTGCGCACACTGGAAGAGACTCATGCTGACACACAAGTTCAGTCTATGAACACTTCTAGTTTATTATAATGAGAAAGCGAGCTTATATATGCAAAATGATGCAAGAGTCATGTGAGCGCTGCATAAGCATTATATTAGTCTTTGATTGACGCAGAGGGGTTTATTTACTAAAGCTGGAGAGTCCAAAATCAGACTCCCTTCTGCATAGAAACCAATCAGCTTCTAACCTCAGCTTGTTCAATGAAGCTTTGGCAATGAAACCTGGAAGCTGATTGGTTTCTATGCAGAAGGGAGTCTGATTTTGGACTCTCCAGCTTTAGTAAATAAACCCCAGATTGTTTTCGTGTGGAAATGACCAGAGTATAGGCGTGATCTTCTTCTAAGTCTTATCTATAGAAAGAAAAATATGTCTTTGTCTTCAAATCCACACGATGGGAGGGGGTTGGTGCATGTGAGCAGACATTTCTTGAGCAAGGATTTCTTAAAGTACCACAAAGCCCAGCAGGCAGGAAATATACATACAACATATATATATATATATATATATATATATATATATATATATATTCATACAAAACATTTAGAAATATAAATAAGTATTAAAGTATAAAAGTAGATATGTATAAAATGTATAGAAATATGTATGTATTCAACAGGAAACCAAATAGGCATTTTACCATATCCATCACACTATGATGATGATCACAAAGTACAGAAGGTGCTGTATGTCTGTCTGTATACAGCGTATGGCTGTATCTCTGTCTGTGCTTCAGAAAACAGAAATTGTGAGCAAGCCTGTGCACTAGATTCCCATTGCTGCTTGTGCCCTCGGCCACCTCTTTGTTTAACCAATTCAATACCGGGCACCTTCCTGCCCAGGCCATTTTTTACGTTTCAGCGCTCTCACACTTTGAATGACAATTGCGCGGTCATACAACATTGTACCCAAACTAAAATTTGATCATTTTCTTCACACAACTAGAGCTTTCTTTGGTGGTATTTAATCACCCCCAGGGTTTTTATTTTTTGCTAAATTAACAAAAAAAGACCACAAATTTTGAAACAAAAACACGTTTTTCTTTGTTTCTGTTCTAAAAGTTTACAAATAAATAATTGTTCTTCATAAATTTAGGCCAAGATGTATTCTGCTACATGTCTTTGGTGAAAATAACCCAAATTAGGATGTATTATTTAGTTTGTAGGAAAGTTATAGAGTTCACAAACTATGGTATAGATCTGAATATTGATCAATCCTGAAGTACTGACAGCCAATCTAATTTCTTGAGGTCCAAGAATGTCAGAATAGTACAGATATCCCCCAAATGACCCCTTTTTGCAGAGTAGACCGTCCGACATACTTTATAAGAGGAATGGCGAGTTTTTTGAAGTAGTTTTTTTTATCATAATTTTTCGGAAAATTAAAAAATGAAAAAAATTATTTTCACTTTTTTTTTTTTTACACATTGTCACCAGTGCAGTACAGCTTCATCATATAACTGGCATTGCGGTGAACAGGGACACTGACTGGTGACAGTATGAAAAAAAAATATATATATTTTTTTTTTATTTTGTTTTATTTTTTTATTATTTTTAATTTTTTATTAAATTTTTTTTTATTTTTTTTAAGATTTTTTTTTCATATTTTACTATGACCAAAGTAGTACAATGTTACCATAGTAACATTGTACTACTTTGGGGAAGTGATCAGTATTTTTCTTTTTTTTTTTTACACAATTTGCTTATAGCAAAGAATTACTTTGCTATAAGCAAGCATTTACCTGAATGACATCGATTCATTCAGGGTTTTTTTTTTTTTGTGCTTAGCTGTGATTTGGCCACAGCTAATCACATGACATGTGCATGTGACGTGCTGTGACCATTCACAGCTAGGCACTAGTATACAATGAATGGCATGAATGAAGCCATCCATTGTATACAACTGTCATGTGACCTGCTGTGATTGGTCACAGCAGGTCACATGGTACCAGCAACGGGGGCCGGTACTCAGATCTGTCATCGGCCGTGTCCGAGGTACACGGCCGGTGACAGATCGCGCCGCTGCACGGTTTTGCAACCGCGCAAACTGCGCATGTGCGGGAGGATGCCAAACGGTGTACACCCTGGAAAGCTAAAGCATTTTTGCGGCTGCCAAACGGCTATAGGCCGGGCGGCAAATGGTTAATCACCTTCCGCCACTGGGCTACAGCCTTGCCTTCCACCCTCCTCAGTGCAGGAAGGTATAATCACACCGCCAGTGAAAGGCTGTGAGCAGCCACGGCAGGCTACCACTGATCAGCATTGCAAAACGCAGTGCAGCTTTAGCAGCCTGCTCCCAAAATTTTAAAATCAACCCCTCTCTGCTCCTCGACTCCGGGGCCACTCTGGTGAACTGATGGGGCCCAGGGAAAATATAAATAATGTTACAGCAGTGCCAGCTATACCGCCCTATCAGTGGCCCCGGCCATGGCTGTGCCCTAGATAGCTGCCCAGTTTGCCTAATGGTAGCCCCAGCCCTGAGCTCAGGGCTAAGTATAATCTATGCTGAATAACAAGACTTACCACCTAGAATCAGGCTACCTACCAACTTATGGGCAGCATAATGAAGAGGAAGCCTCTGGTTGTACATGTATACAAAAAACATGTTGTGCATGCAGCTTTGTGACTGATAATGAATTGAGAGCCACAGTAAAAGAACCTCTTTTCACATAGGAAATAGCGATGGCAAATAAAATTCTGCCTTTTGCTGCATCCCCTATTTTCTTTCACCCCATTTTAATATAACACTTTTACCTGAGTTTCCTTTTCATTAAAGACACTTTTACCTGCATTGTGTATGTTACATGTTACAAAGTGCTTTTTAATGTAAGAGTAACTGGCTGACATTTCCTTTATAGTATCCTCACCTTTAAGCCCTGGATTTTTCTGTATAAACAGTGTGGGAGTTAATTGAATATTTATTGCTGGCTGTCTGCCGTCAAATCTGTATCTGGCTTCTTATAAACCATGCACCATCCATTACTGTGTGTTCAGCATTGTGTAAATGGATCCAGGTCCAGCCCTTAATCTAAACATAAACTCCTATTTAATACATGTAATAGTGTGGGAAGTCAGTAGTTTTATGTTCCAACGTGGGTTGAATGGTGCCAATTATTTATTTTACATACGTATATGCCTTCAATCCTCCAGATACAGCCAAAGACAATCATGTACTCTAGGCAACAAATCAGTACTTTCTTTAACTGCATATGATCTACTGATTGCAATAGCTTGATGTTTATTTTTCAAAACAAACCTGAAATCTTTTGTATGAAGAAATATCTCTAAGGTAGGTATGTTATGTGACTATATCCTTGCAGCTTTACACAATCCCATTTTTACAATACCTTTTTTGCCAATAGACATACACCTATGTGCAAAAGGTACACATAAAAATACTTGTTGCCCTTTGAAGTCAAGCTTACTGTGCTTAAAGCAGTCCTAAGCACAAATGTTTGTGTATAAAAATGATGGCGGTACTATGTAGACAGGGTATTAGAATATGCATAAAATTGCCTGACCAATATAACAAAAAGTTTCATGGCTCTCTTACTCCAGGTCATAAAATAGCTATTTTGTTGTGACTCAGGTCCCCAGGTGAAGGAGTCAAAAGAAATCAAGACTCTGCAGAGTCCACTGCAAAGCCGTTGGCTATTGTTGATCCAATACAAGGTTAAGGATGCATGACCCAGTACCAAAGCACTGCAGGGTCTCCTTGCTAATGTATACAGGTATGTTTATGCTAATTATTTTACCCCCTACCAGTAATAAGGGATGAGTCCCCTCTCTGGGCATTCAATTGTGTATGAATATTTCAACTTGAGCTCCTGAGATCTGTGAATAACAGGCTTTTGCAATAAAAGAACAAAGGAGGCAGAGGAAGCCAAGGTAAGTACATGGAAAAAAAGCAAAGCAAGCAAAGCTCCACCTGCTAGCTGCATAGAAGACTACACACTATTTATATGTAATATTTCATATTTATTTGTGGTCCTGAGTCTGACCATAGTAACTCACCATGTTATGTACAGAAAACCAAACAAAATCCATTGATTGAAAGCTGAACTTCAGGAAACCTAAAAGTCCTGTCTTCTAAAGGGGCTGCGCCTGCACTCTTCCATGCTGCTAGACTGGTTCCTGCAGCCTCTTTTCCCCCATACGCTGCTGGTCTAAGGCCCTCTGATGTCACCAAGACATACAGTACAGGCCTATGGTCTCTGAATCTGTGAAGAAGCTGAGGGACAGTCCACCATCAGAGCATGGGGGATCTTTGTTTGCTGGGCGGGCAGAGAGTCAGGTAAGTAAAAGGGCTTTTATTGTCCCCTAGACTAAACAAGCATTTAATTTGTGTAGTTCAGATGCAGCTCCACTGCAAGGGGGAATTTGTAGGTTTCCTGGAGTTAGGCTCTAACTGTTTCCCAAAAGAAAGTTAGAAATGTTTAATAAATATTATGATCTGATCACCAGGCTCCCCCTGTCACTTTCTCTCCTCTCCTCTTAATGCCCTACTCACATAAAGCTACAATCACATTGCACTCCAGTCCCAAGTCTTTTCCCTTCTCTGTTTAGATGGAAAGGGGTCCTTCTTCAGGACATTTCCTATTGGCTGTCCAAGGACAGCGTGCTCTCAGGATTCAGAAAACTGACATCATTGCAAGAGGACTCTCATAGACAGTCTGGTGAGGGTGCATCTGCAGCTCTGGATTAGCAGTCCCCCACACCCAGAAATGACACCAGCAAGGGACCTGTGTGCTGGACATGAGTACGTTTTTTTTACAAGGTAAAAAAAAAAACGCTGGTTAAGGGGTGGAAGGAGAGTTAATATTTGCCCAAAAAGGGGCTTTAATCAAACATGCCAATGTTGTTTTCTGCAGTGTTTCAATTTACATTTTACCTATGAGGACAAGTGCAGTATATGCTATATTCCAGGGATGCCACGGTGATAACCTTCACAGTTACCAGTGTGCTTATGCCAGCTCTCAACCAAACTTTCAAGGCCTCACATGTCTGGTGTCATACCTGATTACATGGCAACTTCAGATCTAAATATATGCTAAGATGGCACCATCCTTGGCTGCAAAAATACAGGAGAGTTTAGTTCTGCGTCAAACTTCTAAGTTTATTATAATGATATTCAGTCAGTTCATACTTTTTTTTAACAAATACCTGTAAAATTGGTAAAGTTGATTATACCTGACAAATTGTTTTACCTAAATTCTCAACATTTATTGGCCCACTAATAAATATTTTTTTGTTCTTATTTTTTCCCCTGAACACTTTCTTTGGTTTTCTTGACTGATCCATATTGTGGACCCACTTACATCTATTTGAAATATTGAACTGTACAGCCAGAAGTCTTATCTTTATTTAATAGCCTTATGTGTTTACATCTCTAAAAAAAAAATTATTGAGGCCTAGAAACTAAAGGACTTTTGATTTGCATGCCTGCAGTCTACTTTGTGCAATCCAAAGCTAGGTGTATGTAAAGTCCTATGTCCCAATGGACTCTACAGATTGCTTTGTGATCAGTATTGTTTGAATACCTCCTTGCTTTCAGGAAATAGAAAGATAGCTAAGAAATTGGTCATGAAATCCAGTGGCTGAACAGACCTATTAGTAGTGCTCCTCCCAGAATTCACTGGGGAAAACTGAGAATGTCTGGGAAGGTTCCCATTATTCATGACATAGTATAGCTAGTGGTATTCATATTTAACTTGACTTATTGTGCAACATTAAAAACATTTTGACACTCATCCAAGCAGCTTCCTCGGTTATAATGGGTGTCAGGAACAATAAAAACCTATCCTAGACTTTATAGCGCAATGGTGATTGAATTAAGTAATTAGAACAGGATGGTTTTACAAACTTTCACACTTTTAATAATGCTCCTGTAAAAGCAACATCTGCCTTGCTGTATTCCACGGTGATTGAATTAAGAGTTACCTGTGTGGCCATACATTTTTGGATATGTTTGTGACATTTATTAGAACATAAAAGGCTACTTGGATGAGGGAAAAAACATCTTCAACATTACAGCACAAGTCCAGTTAAATGTGACTACTTCCAGCTAAAACTAGGCTTGCTTTATTTGTTTGCTCTGTTTTTGTGTAGCAATACCCCCTTGAGGACAGCTGATATTTTTTTTCAGGTTCCCTGTCTTTCCTGAGCTTGCCTTGGAAGCCCAACCCCTCCTGACACCATACTAGACCTACTGTATAACCAGGAGAACTCCCCTGGTGGAAACCATAAAATATACTCACACACAGTTTAGAGTGGATTGATATTTTGACTATATTGAGGTCAGAATGCAAGCATAATGAAATGACAAGAAAATATGTTCATAGAATAACAGCTAACACTCTTAGAAGACTCTAGTAAGAGTTGCAACACAACTTCAATCAATTTCTGGATGTCCTGCAAATCCATTTAACACTGAAGTGTTCGGTCTTCTGGGCACTTGATGTAGCCCTAGCTGGTGCACATGAGGGTTTAAATCTTCCTTAAGAAGGGGGTGAACACAAATGAAAGGAAACTTCTCTTTTAAGTGATTTTTAATTTGAATGATATCTCTTTAACACACACAGGGTACAATCTGAGAGTAGGCTGAGATTAAAGAAAAGGGAACAGACCTTGGTCATAACTGAGCAACAATGTCACGCTATCGCTGCCTCTTCTTTTATATAGCTGATGACAGCTCAGGGAGCTCTCTTTCAGCTATTGTTACTGATGGGGATTGGTTGTGTGAAGTGGATCATTGTTTTTCTTTTCAGCAAGGCAGCGATGGGCATTGTGATTAATTATAAATTTACAACAATGGACATTTTTTTGGACTTTTATTTTTTTAAATAAATGACTTGTCAAATGTTTCTAGCTTCCAATAACCCCCCTGTGGACCCCCACAACCACTGGGAAAAGATTGTGGGGAAGATACCCTTGTCATCATTGGCAGGCTGAGGGCATGTAGTTTTGTATAGTTCAGGTGGGAGGGGGGTGCATGCTCATCTTCTCTTTTCCTGATCAGGCTGCATGCTCTATCTGGTATTAGTTTTTTGGGTACCTCATACATTTTTTGTCGTTTTTTGCATGGAGTCCCCCTTAAAATCTGCACCAGACCTGCAGCATCTAGTATGAAAATCCTGGGGTACCTCACACATTTTTTGTTTTGTGTGAGATACCTCTTTATAATCTATACCAGACTCAAAGGGTATGCATTTTGGAGGGAGGTTATTCATTTTCTTCATTCGTGCTGAGCATCAAAAATTACATTTCAAAAATGAAAAAAAAAAGAAAAATTTACAAAATGAAGGAAAAAAAATATGAAGCCAAGCTTCTTAAAAAAAACACACACACCTCCAAAGGTCCCCAATATACATAGAAGATTCTTGGGGGCGGTCTGTGTGCTGATTTTTTTGTAAACAAAGGAGTTGGCACCGACATCTGTAATTTGCCAGGATTTTATCTTTTTTTCCCTTGTGCTTTTTTCCAGTGCTAAAAAAATCCACAGCTCTTGACTGGATGAAATTTAAAAAAATATATATTTTGTATTGATAAATGTTCTCCAGGGCAGTGACACCCCATCCTTATACTATTTTTTTTTTACACCCCATTGCAAATTAGCCCAGAAAATGGTCATTTGTTTGTTTAACAGTTTCTGCTCCCATTGATTTCAATAGTGTTTGGGGTGTTTTGTTCTGTATCCTTACTTCTTGGGTTCAGCATCCTGCCTAACAGAACCCAGGGCTGTTCACTACTATTCAGCACCACTACCACAGCATTGAAGCAATGCTTCATTCCTCCTGAAAAGTTATGTAATTAAAAGCAATTCTCCTATTTATACCTGTATGCTTTCTTTGTGTTATAGAGTAAAAGCAAAGAAAGTGTGAATAGAGATACATGATTACAAAGATACTCTAAAATGTCCTTGACTAATTTGTTGGCACACCTAGAAAATATTATAAATAATTGGATTATAGTGCTATTTCAAACTGAATAGTATGACACATGTCTTCAATCTTGTAATCAGTTAATCTATTTAACTAGAGAAAGGTAGTCACTTTTTTGTTTAGTAAAGAAGATAGTTCTAGGCAGATCTAAAGGAATATTGAAGACCAGCATATCAAAAGAAAAGACTGTAAGACCATCTCCTACAAAACACTCAAAAAAATAACCACGGTGCTAGATCATCTCCTATCAGCTTAATGTTCCTGTGATCATGGTCATGGGTAATTCAATAGGATGATGACCCAAAAAACACAACTTAAAGCAGCCAAGAGTGGCTAAAAACAAAACATAGGACTTCTGAAGTGTCCTTCTGACACTGATGAACCCTGATCCAAATCTTCTAAAAAATATTTGAAAATTGATATACACAGTATGCAGCCTGGAGATGGCACTGCTAAAACCTGAGATAGCTGGGCCAGACTACTTCATTGAGAGCTACAGAAATTGCTTTGCAGTGTTTGACTCTAAAAGTTGTGAAATAAAAATGTTAACGGTTAAAATAATTTTTGTCCATGCCATTTTTATTTGTTTTATTATTTTTTTGAGTCAGAAATCAAAAGCATAGTCTGTTTTTTATTACATATGGAATAAACAATCATAGAAGCCAATTACTTTGGTTTCAAGTTATTTCTGAGAAAATTGTGGGTTCTTTTTTTGTGGAAGGGTACCGACAAATTTATCTTGTGTATAATAAGCAAAGAAAGCTGTTGTACATATGAAATTGAAAACTTTAAACAGAAAGATGTAAAAAAGAGAGTAAGCTAAAAGGAATAATTCTTCTGTTTAATGCTCTTATGTATAAAGCATGGCATTGTTCCATGAATATGCAAACTGCATTGAATTCTCTATTGACAGCAATAGTTTACGCATACTGTGTTGGGGATAGAAAAGGTGAGGCCACATGTGACATTTTTGTGTTCTCACTTTCCCAGGCTGTGTTTGGAAATGAAATGTTCCGCCATAGGAGAGCTGTTTAGAAATGTCCAAGGAAATGCAATTACTGAGCAGTACTGTGGTGAACCAGGAAATTAGTTGGAAACTACTCAGGCAGAATCGTTTAAAGTAGACCCTGGAAGAATATAAAAGTACGCCTGGGAGTAGAAGACCTTTCTTTTTCTAATGGTATTAATTTGGAGTCACATACAATACGGCTCTCTAGAGGGACAATTGTACAGACTACAGAACAGACTGAGGCTCTTCATTATCATTACTATCTCCATAATAAGATGAGCTCACAGCAGCTTCAAGGAATCAATTGCTCACATTACCTCTTTATACAGAAGCACTGTGAAAACACTTCCACTGCTATACAAATAGCACTGTGCGAACTTGTTATGGGCAGATCCATGTCACCAGCAACAATGAAAGCAACCTCTCCTGAACTGAGATCTACCAGTGCCAAGACCTTGGCGCCCAAAGAAACTGATTTGCTTTTTGTGCTTTTTGAATAATCCAGTTAGGTCACATTGTGTGAGTGTAGTTAATATTAAAGCCTAAAATTAAGACCCAAACACACGGGCAGAATATGGGCCAAAATCAGCTGGTACAGTAGAAACCGGAGGACTTTCAGCCCATGTGTACTGCTTCCCATCCAACAGAAACTGATCTCACAATCGGATTCTGTTGAACAAGCATGCTGGAAAACCGTCAGACGACCGGCATCTGATCAATACTCTCAGCCAATGGCTGCAAGCATTGACTGGTGTGTTTTTTCAGGGGGCGGTCCCTCTGTTAGAACACAAGAGCACAGTGGGGGAGATCGCTGTACTAACATCGCTTGTGTTAGTACAGTGATCAGTCAGTTTGTTTTTCATTCAACCCAGCAGGTTGAACAAAGAAAAACAAAAAATTATGCACTAGTGTATCATAAAGCAAATTTTGAATGTGTGTAAATATCAGAAAAAGTACAGTCGCACTCGCTATATCACCAAATCTGAAATATACCAAATACTCATCTAAATTACGTTGCACTGCTGTGCATAAAAAAGTGCATGTTCATTAAAAAGTATACAGTGAATTACATTCATATACACTCAGGAAACCTCATAAAATATGTGCTTTGCAACAAACTATTCATATGGCCCCTTTCACACTGACGGTCCGATTGGGTCTGCCTGTCAGTTTGTCAGGTGGACCCGATTGGAACCATCCATAGACCTCTATGGAAAGGTGGGTGTCAATGGACAAGTGTCCGCTTACACCCGCCAGCATCCAATCCAATCCTGTATGTCAAAAACAGATGGATCTGTTCCCCATTTGTCCAGTGGATCGGATCAGACAGATGACAGTCAGGTGGAAATGGACAAACGGTTTGTTTCCATCCGAACGCCCTGCAGAAGTCAGTGGGCCTCGTCTGTGTTTGCTCTATAGCAGCAGAGTGGACACAGACCTGTCATCCACATATTCAGTGGGGATCAGCAGAGAGATCCCCCACTATGCAGATGGATCTGCTGACGGGTCTGCCCCTTCTGAAAGGGGCCTAAATACATAAATAAATGGAATCCTAACAGTTTATAAACAACCAGAAAACTTGTGTGAAAACATACTGTGTGAATTAAACAACCTAGATTCAGGAGGCAGACGCTTCATACCAGGCTCTTAGACCTCAGATTATAGGATGTCTAGCCCTGTTAAAAGAGAAAAGAACCAGAATGGATGGATGGATGGATGCTGGTTCCCTAGCCCATCAGGTGCTTGCTGAAGGGATGGATCAATAGATGGACAATCACCCTCCGATACGATAGATAGTATGTGTGCTTTCACTTCCTCCAACTATAAATGCTGCTCATCTCTCCAATAACACTGTTCCACCATAAACCATGTTGGCCGACAATTAGAGCATATATGCAAGAGGAAGAAGAATTCTCATGGTGTCATATTGTAAAACCAAGTTTTATTGAAATTAAAACACTACTCACAAGGATAAAGGTTTAAGCAGCATAACTAAGGTTCCATGATCAGAGCCTCGGCAGGCATGATTTATTTATTTATTTCAGGTACTTATATAGCGTCGTCAATTTACGCAACGCTTTACACATATATATTGTACATTCAGATCAGTCCCTAACCCTCAAGGGGTGTACAATCTAAGGTCCCTAACTTACATTCATACATACACATATTAGGGCCAATTTAGACAGGATCCAATTAACCTACCAGCATGTCTTTGGAGTGTGGGAGGAAACCGGAGTACCCCGAGGAAACCCACGCAGGCACAGGGAGAACATGCAAACTCCAGGCAGGTGGTGCCGTGGCTGGGATTCGAACCAACAACCCTGGTACTGCCAGGTGGCAGTGCTAATCATTTAGCCACTGTGCTGCCTGCTTGGGTTGATGACATTACTGCTGTAGCCCTGCTCGGTGCATTTTGTCCTATGGAATGTCATCACTGGGGCAACAGAGGAAAATGAATGAAAAAAAAAATTATGGTGTGTACCAGACTTTAGACAAAAATTAAAAAAAAGTTGGCTCAAGGGGCACATTCAGTAAGAAATATCCCTTGTGCTTTTGGCTGCTGTTTTAGTTAAATTCTAAAATCCTCTGCCTCCGTACCCCCTCAGCTGGATCTTCCTGTGCTCCAGGGATTAATAGAGCCTAGGGACTTGTCAAGAGTACCGACTATGCCCTCTCTTTTCTCCCACCTCTTCCATTCATAGAAGCTGTACTAACCTTTCATTCAACCAACCATCCTACATTTATAGTTTGATTTTTATATATTTTGCTTTTTGAGCTGGTTTATCCTGATGAATGCATATTATGTATTATATACTGCATACTTACAGTCAGGGGCGGACTGACAACTCATGGGGCCCCCGGGCAATAAGAGATCATGGGGCCCCTATGTCCTTGCTAACACTCAAACCACACCCAAAAAAGCCTATGAACGGTACCAGGGGCATCTCATGGGGCCCACTACTGACCCAGGGCCCTCGGGCAGTGCCTGAGTGCTCGAATGGTCAGTCTGCCCCTGCTTACAGTATATAAAGGGGGGAAATGTGCTATTTTCTTTGTGCTACATTACCTAATCATTATAAGCATATGCATCTGATATCTGATACAACATTCAATGACCAGGTCATAGGACATGTTGTATTATGATAATGTTAATGTATTTTGCCTTTGTTTCTGGCACCTAGAGAACTTTATCACCCCTCATTGGGTTAAAGTGCATGTAAACCCAAATTATAAACTTTTATCATTTACTTTCTCGCTGTCTGTTAAATTTACAACTGAAATAATTTTGTTACGCAGTATAGCATCTGTTTGATAAGTGTAGAAAAAACTCTTTTGCGCAGATGCCTTACTGTGCTTTCTGTTGGACTAATTTGTTGGCACCCTTAGAAAAAATTATAAATAATTGGACTATAGTGATATTTCAAAATGAATAGTATGTCACGTCTTCAATATTGTAATCAGTCGGCCTGTTTAACTAGAGAAAGGTAGTAACTTTGCTGCTTGGTATCATCGTGTGCACCACACTGAACATGGAGAAGAGAGGAAGCAAAGGAGATACAGTAGTTTTCTGTAGAAATATAAAGGAATTTTGGAGACCAGCATATCAAATGAAAAGGCTATAAGACCATAACCTACAAAACACACAAAAAAAAAACTGGATAAAAGACATGGGTAACATGAATAAAAAATAAAAGATGGATAAAAGAAAATAAATGCAGCAACCTCATTTAAGGACACATAAGCTGAAATGTATGTTGTGTTACATTTTGTTGATATGTGTGTTAAAAAAAACACCTTAGATCTGGTTTTACCAGGAAATTGGCTTTAAATTTTGCTTCATGAGCATGTGCCAGAAATGGACTCTAAGAATACTGAAGCAGCTTCTGTACTTTAAACTAAATAGAATATTAGTGAACAGCTACAGTATATCTAACTGCAATCTACCTGAGCAGTGGATATTTGTCCTTAAGCATTTTAAGTAAAAGGATCCAGGCAATCTAAGCAATGTCATATTATTTGCTTTGGAAGTAAGAAAATATTTTAAGTGCACCAGTCTTGGATACTGGGTAATGAGTGATTTATAGTCCACTAGGGAGGATTTTAGTTTTATTTTCTGCCAAAACTGCCTTTGCCCATAGTTTAGAGTTGCTAGAGGTGAGCAAATGGTTTAAAATCCACTTTGCCCACAATCCATTGGCCCTCACAGTCGGGAACACAGGCTCCCCATTTTTAAACTCTAAGTGCCCTATATAAATGAATGATAGTGAAGAAATTGCAAGATACCCATGTTGTCAATGGTTATTACATCAAATGATTAGAAAGAAAGAAATCCTATTGATCAAGTAGTACAAATTATGAATAATTTTCCTGCCTTATAAGTGCCACACAGTATTTCCTGGATTAAAATGACAGTATAAAAATCTTCCATTATTATTCTGTAAGTTGTTATTCATTTAAATAAGGTATTCCTACTGGTGTACTCACTTCCTTACTGGAATTCAAAGAGTTAGGGCTAGTTCACACTAGATGCAGTTCAGTGCACTTTTTTCAGCAACAAACATGCATGCACAGTTTTTTCCATGTATTTCAATGGCCATAGTTCACACCAGTGCAGTCAGTTCCAGTCAATTTCCAGTGTAGAAAAAAAAAGTAGAACATGCAGAATTTTTTCTGCAGAGAACCATACTGGAACATAGCAAACTGCATCAAAACTGCACCGGAACTGCGTGTGGTGTGAACTGTAGGGGAAAATGTATCCAGAGTGCATTTCTGCAGTGTGAACTGGCCCGCGCAGGGGCTATCAATGGCACAGAAAATGTGAAAAATATAGTGTTATAACTTTAATAGTGAAATAAACCAAAGGCAGATCTCTACCGCCTCACAAAAAATCAGACAAAGATAAAAAGGAAAGAAAAGAAAGGAAAGAAGAAGACGACAAGACCAACAGCAGGGATACAGGAACGCCTAATACAGATCAACAACCTAGATCCAGACTAGCCGTGGGGAACGCGGGAAAAGCATATGTCAACCACGGCTCCAAGATTTTCAAAAGATTGCGTTGGGAATCAGTATGGATACTCGACATCTGTTCATTAAGCATCAGAGTGGACATACGGTCCCGCACCCCCTGAAGAGGGACAGATGTATTTTTCCAGGCTTAAGCAATTTTTCTCGATGCCGACAAGAACAAATAGGAGGCCAACTTCTGCTGGTGAGCCAACAGGCCCGGTATGGGACAATAAAGCAAAGCATACTGGGCTTCCCATCATACGGAGAGATGATATAGTGTGTAGAGAAGGCCAAATACATGAGACCAATACCAAATCAATCTCAGGCATGACCACCATGTATGTAACAGATATCCACGATGACCACAACCCCGAAAGCAGCGATCACTATAGATAGAGTTTGCCTGGGCTATATGAGCCGAGACCCAAAACCAACGGAACAGTACTTTGTGTGCCGCCTCCAGCATGTTTGTGTTGAATGAACATTTAGCTATAAATGACCAGGCCTTATTCTAGTCCTCCGGATCCACGACCACCCCCAAGTCGCACTCCCATTGAGCGACATATGATAGGAAAGTACGCGTCAAGCTCCTATTCAAAGATGCATAGAGTAGGTAAATGAGACCCAGGGTGCCAGGACGCTGTTGGCAATGTTGTTCAAAGGCAGATTTATGATGTGGAAAGGCAGAGGTGCCATGGAATGAGGTCAGCCAATGCCATAATTGAAGATAACGAAAAAATTCCACCTTGGGAACATCACGCAATTCCTGAAGAGGATTCCAGGTGGGGAAAGACCGATAAGTCAAGAAGTGTCATACCTGCAAAAAAACCATTGGCCACCCATCAAGAGAATGCCCCAGGTTGATTTAAACCTGGTGGGAAGAGAGGTTTATTAGTAATTGGGAGCAAAGGTAGAAAGGGTGACATCAAGCCACTAAAGAGGCGAACTGAGTTCCATACGTGCAGGCTATGGAGAAAAATTGGACTCAATGTCGTCGGGCGTAGAGCAGGAGGGAGCCATAGAAGCGTTGATGTTGCAATAGGGGCACAATTAGGTAGTTCCAAAAGGACCCAGAGAGGAACATCAGAGGAAGTGTGCAACATAGATAGTGGGGCAATCTGGCTCACCTGGTAATACTTAGTTACATTAGACTCTGGGGTGCCGGTCATCCCAGATAAATCGCATAATCCTGAGTCAGCCGAAGGAAATAAGAGGGAACCCGCACTGGAAGGGTGTGAAAATAATATAACAATTTCAGCAGGATAGTCATTTTTGCCGAATGAACTCATCCTATCCAAGACAAGAACGGGAATTGCCAAGAGCGCATAAGAGAGGACATGGAGAGAAGCAATGGAAAATAGTTGGCAACAAACAAAGCACCATAGGTGGGAGTCAGGTGAATGCCCAAGTATTCAAGCGAGAATGAAGCCTATTTGTAAGGAAAATGGGACTTCAGGCGCAAAACCAAATCTGAGGCCAAGGTGATATTGAGAGCGACAGTCTTATCTAAATTTATACAGAGGCCCAAAATAAAGGAGAAACGTGCAAGTATCTGTTGCAAGTTTGGGAGCATCGTCAAAGGATTAGTGGGAGTCCAGAGGGCATCATCCGCAAAAAGACTCAACTTAAATTCCTGTCCCGCGTATGGGACCCCCAATATGCTACAATCAGCCCGGAGCGCCAAGACGAATGGCTCAAGTGCCAAGACAAAGAGCATCGGAGACAGGGTACATCTCTGTCTCGTTCCTCACCAAGTAGGAAAGGGATCCAAGAAATACCCTGCATTCTTAACCAAAGCTGAAGGGGAAGAATAAAAGGCCTGAATCCAAGAAAGGATAGAATTCCCGAAGCCCCAGCGGGACGACATGAACCGCAGGTATTCCCAGAAAAAGGAATCAAAAGCTTTATATATGTCCAAAGACGGTAAGAATCCCAGAATTTTGCACTGTTGCAAAAGGTGTATCAGGTTAACTACCTTACGAACATTGTCGCCCGCCTGCCTCCCAGGGATGAAACCCACTTGGTCACTATGGACCAGGCTACACAAATATTTATTGATCCGGAGACTGAGAATCTTGCCCAATATCTTCAAATCTTCATTAAGAAGCAAAATGCTTTAGACAATTCAGAACCCTGCTTCAGACAATTCAGGGAGCCGTACATCCTGAAAGAATGCTTCTGCCTGAGCAACAGGAAAGGGATCTGGTTTGGTGTACAAATGCAAAAGGAAGCCCGCAAAGCACAAGATGATCTGCTGGGGATTGGAAGTACAACCCCCTGCAGGGAGCCACAACTGGACCGGCTTATAGGGTTCCCCCACAGAATTGAGTTTCCTAGCCAACATCAGACCCGGCTTATTAGCACAGGTATAACACTTATGTTTGGTCCAACGTAGGGCCCGTTCAGCCTCTGAAGAAGCAAGTAAGTACAGTTCTGAAGCCATAGTGTCTCATGTACGTTTATGGGACACGGACAGGTGCGACTTCCAACGAGCATCGGCCGAGGCCAGAAGAGAATGAAGTTCTGAAAGGAGGCGATCCTGCTCCTATATCCGAGCTGCAGCCAGCTGTATAATGTGGCCCTGCACCATAGATTTATGTGCCTCCCACAGGGGCACGGCTGAAGAAACAGATCCTGAGTTGTCCACAAAATATGTCCGTATGAAGGATTCAATTTGCTGAGAGGCGACCTGAGTGGTCAATGAAGACTCATTAATACGCCAATGAAAAGGGTGCTGTACCACACCCGAGAATGCAAGAAGTAGAACCAGGGGATCATGGTCCGACCAGGGCGAGGAAGGGATAGATATCTGCCTGACTAAAGGAAGCTGTTGCACCTGCATAAATACATGGTCAATTGTCATGAGGACTGGAGTAGAACATGAAGTCACACTCAATAGGGTGAAGTTCCCTCCAAACGTCTACCAGCCCCGCAGACTGCAGGAGCGACCGTATGCGTTCCTCCTGCACCAAATCGTGAGAAGAGGCCAATCCCGAGCATAGCTCCTATCTAAAATCCAAGGTAACATTTAAATCCCCCAAAAGGAAAAGAAGACCCTTAGAGTGATGGGAAATGATAGAACAAAGTTGTGAGAAACATTTGTGCTGAAAGTGATTTGGGGCATAATAGGAGATAAAGGTGACCTCCTGATCCAAAAGAGTGCCCTTTAAGAGTAGATACCTGCCCATGGGCTTTGCTATATTCCAGACACAGGTGAAGGGGAGATTGGGTTTGAAGGCTATCAGAACTCCCCGTCGTTTCTCAGGAGCCGAGGCCGTGTAAAAAGTGGGATAATGAGGCGAAAGATACCGTGGGGCAGAGGACTGGGAAAACCTGGTTTGCTGCAGACATACCACATCAATGTGCTGCAATTCAAGGTGATGGAAGACTTTAAACTTTAGCCCAGGAGGCCAAGCTCACGGTCCCATCAAACGGATTCAACAATGAGGCACAATGGAGGAAGTCCTGGACACAGCTTCAGCCCGGTGAGGAGCAGGTTGGACTGGAACATAGGGGAGTCCAAGGAAGGGACTCTTCCAGTTGGCTGTCTTCTCCCAGAAGTGACCCAGAGGAGGCGGCCCAACCTGGGATTCATATGAATGTGCTGGACTCTGCGCAGCGCCTCCCATCCGGACAAGATGTATTGATTCCAGTAGACAATGAGCTTCCTCCGGCATGGTAATGGAGTGGCTACGACCTTGGTAGTCGAAGGTGAGGCTGAACAGAAAGCCCCATGCGTATTTAATTCTACAATTCACCAGGACCAAAGTGAAAGGCTTCAACTGGAGACGTTTCTAAAGAGTGAGCTGGGAGAGATCCAAGAAAAACTGGTAGCGATGCCCCTGGAAACTGAGGTCTGGGTTATTTCTGGCTGCCAAGAGAATAGTTTCCCTTGTGCGATAATATGTGAACTTAATAATATCTCTTGGGAGCCCCTCTGGCTGTTGGGGGCCCAATGCTCGATGAATGCAGTCAAACTCAAGTCGGTCAATGGGAATGACAGGGGCCAGCTCCTGGAACAGGTTTAAGTGAGATCCGTAACAGTTTCAGGAATACCCCACAGGCGTAAGTTACCACGACAGGAACGGTTCTTGAAATCTTCAAGCTGGAGCAGCGTGTCTGCCAATTCTTTCTTAAGGTCGCTCAGATCCTGCTCATGATTTTTGATCACTGTGACCGCAACATCCATTTTATCCTCAAGATTGTTTGTACAATTGCCCAGCTCCCTGATTTCTCTAGAGAGATGCTCTGCCAGCCTGGAATCAGCGGAAGATAATTATGTCTGTTTCATGGATTTAAAGCGATCCAGGAGCTCAGCATCCTGATGGGCCGATGCAGGGGGCTGCAGGGCCGTCTACGAAGCAGTGGCCGTGTCATAGGTAGGATCCGATTCACCCGTGGGTAGCAATCCAGGAAGGTCAGAAATTGAGGCTGGGGCTTCAGGGGAAACAACCAGCGAGTAGGCCGTAAACTCTGGTACGGACTGCTGGGCGCTGGAAGCACGGGCGACCCCCATTTTTTCCCCATAGATGTGAGTGTGCGGTTGAGATCTGGGGGAAGGTAGCAGGCAAGCAGTTTACCCCCCTGGGAGCCAGCAGATCACCCTATGTGTCAGGTGGGCGGAAGCGCGCTAACTATGCGGCCATCTTTGCTTGCTGCTGTTCCAGTGTTTTATTTATGCATTTTTATGCATTCCAGTACATTTCCCCCCCTCTTTTTTCTATTTAAATAGGGACATGTGCGTTCCAGTGCGTTTTTGATGCATTCCAGTGTGTTCAGGTGCATTTTACCGTGTTCCAGTACAGTTCTGTACAGAAAAAATGCAGCATGTTCTACTTTTTTTCTGCACCCGGAACGCACTGGAACTGCAAGCACTGATGTGAACTATGACATTGACAACCATATAACCTACTTTCTGTGTGCAGCATAAAAGCAACTGGAACGCATGTAGTGTGAACTGGCCCTTAAAGTTCAGCTTTCAAAAACTGCATGTCTCTTCTACAATAAACAAAACCTACGTAAAGTGTTGCTCAATTTTACATTCCTGCAGAGCACCTGTGTGCCAGGACGACTGCACTCCTCTACATGCCCAGGCTAATGAAGATGGTCACAGCCTGGCATCCAGATAAAGAAGAGTAGAAAATGTTGGACCATTAAAGCAAAGGTAAATATTGCAGAGTTTAGCTGCACTTTAAATTGGTTCTAAATTTTGTTTACCTTAATGCATTCCATATATTAAGGTAAAAAAAACTCCCCACTATCTGTTCACCCTACACCCCCTAAACAATGATCAGCAATCCAGCTCTGTGTCTGGCTGCAGGCTCCACATCCTGGTCGCACAGGAAACATGCAGCAGCAGGAGTCATTGGGCCCTGCTTCTGTCAGCCAAATCCTGTGAGGAGAGATCAGGGGCCATGGCCAAGCCAAGCTGTCTGTGTCCATGGATGCATACAGCCTGGCTCAAGAGCGCATTTGCACGCTTTTTATTGGGGTACCCACAGGAAAGGCAGAGCAAAGAGCACTGGCGTGGGACATAAAAAGGATGTGGTGGATCGCTGTGTCCAATATCATTGCACAGAACAGCTAACTATAACATCTTTTTTAATTTAATGAAGAAAAAAAATATATAGGCATACATTTAGAAGGGGGTCCAGTAGGCTCACTTACCAGGTCTGTACCTTGTGATAGCTGTGATGACCATTCACAGCAATAACAAATGTAAACACTATAGTGCTTATATCTAAGATCCCTCCCTTTCCTTTCACAATCAAGAAACGGGAGGAAACATGATTGGTTGAATAAAGGAATTAATTATCAGCAGCTGATTCAGGTGCATTTTACTACCATGATTGTGAGATCTTTTATAACCATTTCACCCACCCTCCTCTGTGACCTGTATATTAACAGGCATGCCTTGCTTATCTTTCACATCTGTACATGAAACCCTTTCCCTCCTCCTCCTTGTGTGTATGAACTGTACTGTAATGTTGTATCTAGTGCATTATTACTAAGCTCTAATTTAACCAAAATTCCAGCATGTTTCTTCATTTCCAAAAAAGTGCCGAAAAATTAAACCACTTTGGGGTGTCTATTCCAAAAATTGGTGATCCTGACATTTTATTTTATATGTTTTATAACAGAAAGTAAGGGAAACTGTTGATTTTTCTTTACCATAGCAAAAATATGAATATGAATGACAATTACCAAAGAATGGCCTGGGTATGAAGGTGTATATACAGGCTAGTACTGAGGTTAAACTAAATGACTTCTAATATATTTACTACACACGTGATATTGTACAAATCTACTTGTTGATTTGAAAGTCTAAACAATACACAGGAACACGGGAAGACAAATATATTACAAGTCTGCTGAAAGTTAATGTAACCTCTAGTAACTCTTTACCACTGCCAAGTTTGGTTTGGTTTGAGATAAGAGATTTGGTATTGTTCATAGTCATGGGTATTTTGTATCGCTGTAACTGACTGAATTATGGTATATTCCTTGGACCACAGTTGTAAAATATTTTGGCAGAGAATATAACAGGAGTTTTATCATTGCATGTTAATCATTGCTTCCCCTAAATTTCCCCTTGTATAGGAAAGAGACGATGATGTGATTATAAGTACAATGGATAATCTTGTATCTTGCTGTAGAGCTCGTAATATGATGCATACACAGTTAATGCATTCAGTATTTTGTTTAGTTAAAGAAAAGGCTGCTGTTCCATAGAGCCATATTATAAAACACATTCTGAAACTCTGAAAAGGTCTGTTTTTTTCCTGCAAATCAGGCAGATCCAGAGACATAATACAAAGTAGGTCATCAATAATAAATTATACTATTTGCATAAATATTTTCAAGGATATATCCTGGATATTTTTTACAGCCTTTATAGTTTTTACCAATATATATATACATATATATAATTATTTTTTTACATACAGTTTGCATGAATTGAATGGGACAGTATAAATGATTATATATTAACTTAATGTTGAACTCTGGGCAAAACCTTTTTGTTTTTCATTTTGAATAATATAAGAGAGGGTTAACTCCTGTCAGATTTTTGTCATCTGTTTCTCATTGGGGAGATTTACCTTCTCTTCTTGTCCCATAGCAAAAACAGGAAATGAGAGATCCCTTGAAGCCCCCCAGGTTACCAAAACTAGTGTCCCGATTGGAGAATTTCCCCTTTCTTATATTTCTAGGGACAACCGAAAATTGTTGATTTTCTTTTACTTTCACTTTTCACTTTTAATAATAATGGTAAACATGACAAATAGAGAGGGTGAATCTCCCTAATGGGGGCAGAGGTAGCAGAAAAAAACCTAACAATGTTCTATCCCCTCTCCACTCTGTACAAAAAAAAAAAAAGTTTTAATTTACTTATACTTTAATACTTAATCATCATTTTGTAAAGATTTTTTTTATTCAAGATATTAATAGGTGATAAGTGATAGGATGTTAAAGAGGAGCTAGAGCTCCTTCTGCTAGTGTTGCATGATAAATATGAAGTATGAAGTATTCATATGCAAATGTAATATTTATCCTGCTAAAAGGAAATGTAAAAAGTTTGAATATTTGAATTTTTCATTCTGAGCAACAAGGAACAAAGAATATATGCACAAAAACACAATGGGGGCGATTTACTAAAACTGGAGCACACAGAATCTGGTGCAACTGTGCATAGTAACCAATCAGCATCTAACTTCAGCTTGTTCAATTAAGCTTTGACAATAAAAACCTGGAAACTGATTGGTTACTATGCATAGCTGCACCAGATTCTGTATGCACCAGTTTTACTTAATCACCCCCTATATATTCTCTTTAACATATTATATTAAAAAAGTGTGCGGTGGCGTTCCTTCAGCTTTGCCAATAATGCTAGAATGAGAAGCGTTACGGTATTTTGTTGTTTTTGTTGAACCTTTTTGTTACCTTTTTAAAATGCTTTAGAAAAACAATGTTTTTTTCTGTGTAAAATCTATGATATCACAGCATTTTTGAAACCTGCAATAACCTTGTGCCTTTATATCCTTCCCTTTTCGAAAGTGTGGCTGAAAGCATCACAATACTCATGATATTTGGTTTTTAGCTTGCAATCTTTATAACTATTGTAGTTTAGTAAAGTTTTTTGTTATGAACTAGTGATAAAATTTAAAAACTGTGTCAAGCTTTAGTAAAAGGACACCTAAATGGGCATCTTATAAAATCTGTACTATAAACCATTCCTGATATGTAAACTAAGTCTATAAGTCTTGAAGGTATTTTTAGTATTACATCTTTTAACAGTATTATTAATATTATTATACAGGAGTTATATAGCGCCAACAGTTTGCGCAGTGCTTTACAATATAAGGGAGACAGTACAATTACAATACATTTCAGTACAGAAGGAATAGGAGGGCCCTGCTCGTGGAGCTTACAATCTAAAGGAACGGGGAGGTGATACAAAAGGTGATAGTATGTTAATAACCGTGAATGAATGATACGGGCATGTGGGCGGAGCCCTGCATGGCCGTGCTGTTTTCCAATTTGACGGATAGAATGGGGAGAAGTCTCCCCTTACTATCTGTCAGAGGGGGGGGGGGGGCAGCAGGTGGCAGCTGAGGCTATGGGAACATATTACATGTTCCACCCTAAAAACGGGTGGAACATGTAACATGTTCCCAAAGGTGAACTTATCCTTAGAAGCAGGATGGACTTCTTTAAACTGGTAAACTGCTTTATTCTTCCTCCATCAGCTCATCCCCCACAGCTATTACCTTTTGCATCACTCAGCCTTTCCTCTTAGATTGTAAGCTCTAACGAGCAGGGCCCTCTGTTTCCTCTTGTACCAAATTGTATTGTAACAGTAATTTCTACCTTCATTTTGTAAAGTGCTGAGCAAACTGTTGGTGCTATATAAATCCTGTATAATAATAATAATAATATTTAACTATATAGTTACTAAAATATTGCACTTTTCTTGCAGCATGCAACCTAATGTTCCCGCAGTAGACAGCCAAGCAGTCACATAACTGAGGTCTAGTCCAAGGATCAATTGACAAACACTTCAATGTTTTAAATGTTAGGTGAGAGAGCAAACAATGAGATGAAACCTACACAAACAGTGATAATCTATAAACACCATAGAGACAGCAACCTGCTAGGATGTGAAGTAAGAATTGTAGAAATGCAATACATTCTTTTTTAAATTGCCCTTTGGAAATGTTCAGTAAATTATGTTTTTGTATTTCATAACTCACAAAGTTTGCCATTTTTCTTATAATATCTAGAAAAAAAACCTACCAATTTGAAGACAGAGTGTGAATACTATAGACACTAAAAGAATATGTGTTTGTCTGAAGGTCTAGATCCATATGTTCCTTTAATAATGAACTTTGACAGCTGCAGTTCAGATACAGACCTCTGTGATAGTTTCCTTTCTGTGTCTTCATCTCACATCAAACCAATGTGTGTGGAGCACTTAAACTCCGACAGATCCAGCCTCAGGAGCAGAAGAACATGGACCATATGTCGTTCTGCAATTGTAAACAAAAAGCAACACTTTTTAAACATCTTCTTTGCATGGGCTCATCCCCAAGTGGCCTTGTGGAAGCAATTTCAGTTTCCTCATAACTTAATAATTAGCTTCATTGCTGATGCCCCCCTCCCTTTTCATTGACAGTTTTGCATCTGTGAGGACTTACATGTTTTTTTTTTCAAGAGGTAATTATTTTCTGCTGCCTCTACAATATGTAATAATTGAGCTGAGATTTAAAACCCCAAAGTGGAGGCATATCCAGTATACATTTCTGACTACCATTTTGTGAACTAAACTCACATTAGAGAGGTTATGGCAGGGTAAATACATATTTTAAAAATGTGACTTCATTTGACAATGAGTGTCAGTATAAGGTCAGTATGTACAGTATATCGGAGTATTCTAATCAAGGTAGTCACAAACGTCTTGCAGTAGTTATTCAAGAAAGTGTCACTTCTGTGGTAGTGCATGTTATAGCAACTGAAAAGATTATAGGATTATGTGGTTCACTTAACTTACTGTTTTATAGATCGTGGAACTGCAAATAAAATACCTTTCTATGGATGACTAGTGCAAAACATTTGTGATCCTTTGTATTGAATATTGATGAAGCTATACTTTGAGCACTGTGGAGAGATAAGACATTTTTAAAACTTTTGCTATTTTTTTTTAGCTGAAATATAAAAATATCCATGCCACCATGAAGCAAATCTACTTGCTATACTTACTTAATCAAGTGCCTAACTCTATGTTAGCTACTGATTCAATTAGGGTCGCCACCTCATCCCTTTAAAACTGAACACATATTAATTACACAGGTTCTGGGGTCTGATTAAGGTGGTAAATAAACTCACTTAGTGCCTTACCTGCATTAAATTAGCCTCAGAACCTGTGTAACTAATATGTGTTCGGTTTTAAAGGGATGAGGTGGCAACCCTAGATTCAGTGTTAGTACCCAAGAAGCCCTGAATGCTTTGAAATACACTTACAGTACGTACTGGGTTGCTTAGGTAGGCAGCCTTGGCTTGCCCCTCCCAATCTGCCAAGCTTCTCTAATGGCATTGTAGAGATATCCATCCCAGTAACAAGTGAATGGTGAGGGCTAAGGAGTTGGGAGAGAGCAGGGTGAAGCTCTTGACTCGATCAACCCAGGATGTAAGTAAATTACAGAGCCCCTACACATTCTGGGCACCCTGGATGCTTTTGCTGGACAAAGATTTGATGGGCAGGCACTGGAGGTACTTTCTGTGTGTTGATAACACTAGACTTTATAAGAGGGACTGCAGACTGCTGATATCGCTGATGAGCAGGACAGTCCATCCTGCAGGCAGGAGGATCATAGTGCTGCCATCACCCTCACTTCTCAACAGAGGGACCAACAAAACACAGAGAGACTACTGCTCATGCTGCAAATACTACAAACTGACAAACTGGGTGAGAGGGTCCGGATCATTACAAGTTGCAAGTGACAGTGTTATTTTCAACTGTTCAGTTCAGTATACTTTACACCTCAGATTATCACATTGAGACACAGACTGCCTAGCCCATTCAGTACAGGATTACACTAGCATGTCATTTCAAGCCTCTTCCAGCTCCAAAGGAACTTACTTCACCAGACTAGTTCAAAATTTTTAGTGGTTCAACCTCTGATTATGTCTGTGCTAGTGAGGCCCAAATCCAAGGAGCACCTTCAGTCTTCTTAGGGGAATAAAATGCACATCTAATTTTCTGACTACCTATCATAATTTTGATAGGAAAGCCAGGAGAGTAGAAACACACACAAAATGACCATATTTTGGAGTAAACATCCCAACAAATTTTTTAGCGGTATGGTGAGTCTTTTGAAAACTTCTTTTTTTTGCCTCACGTTTTTGGAAAATGCAGAAAGAAAAAAATGAAAATGAAAATGTATTTTTCTCCACAAAGTTGTCAATTTAATATATTTTTCACACTCAGCATGGGCATGCTTAGAATTACAACCCAAAACACATTCTGCTACTACTCCTGAGTATGGGGATACTTTTTCACTGTTTGGACTTATTTGTACCGGACATTGTATCTTGTGTATCACATAAGTCAACCAATTGTATCAAATCTAATGTACTGTAATGGCCACCTCTTTATAAGAGGTCAGGGAATATAGCTTAGAGTAGAGTCACCTATAGCAGTCACCGTTCCTATAAGCCAAACAAGCCTAGCCTACTGGTATGTGTCTGCCCCCAGGAATGCCATGATCACTGTTCATGAAGAACAGAATGATGAAAAAAGAAAGAACAAATTAGTTCCTGTAGTTCCATGAGTGCAGTTGTCCATGGAGGATGGCTGAGACTGGTGTTTCACAGGAACATAGTAAGTTGGATGTGCAGATGGATAAGTTCAGGTGGCAGGCAGAGACATGGTCAGCAACCAGACAAAGGATCGGTCCAAGCAGCAGGCAAAAAACGTTGTCAATAAACAGACCAGAGTGAGTACAGACATCAGGCTTAGGCAACATTACATTGGTGAGGTGGTGATCAGGAATACTCTTGTTGGTTGCACTGGTCTGGTGACAGTGGGACTTGTGTGGCAACAATCAGGGACACTGCTATCAGAAACACTGCTGCTGGCTTTCATTGGCCTGGTGACACTGGGACAGGTGTGGCCACAATCGGGGACACCATTGATGATTTACATTGGTCTGGTGACACTGTGACCAGTGTGGCAGTAGTAAGGAAAACTGTTGCTGGCATACAGTTGTTTGGTGGCACTGGGTCTGTGGTCGTGGTGATCAGGAAAACTGTTGCTGGCTGCACTACTCTGGTGTGGTGTCAGTCAGGAACACTGATTCTACTATACTGGTCTGGCAATTTTGTGACTGATGTTCTGGTGATCAGAGTCACTGTGACTGGCTGCATTATAGAGTTGATTGACACAGGAGGTTTAGGGTAGTAAAATCCTACTGTTGAGCAGTGATTTTACTGCCCCTCAGTCACTACCCTCTTTAGCGGCAGCCGTGCATGTACTGATGCTGCAGCTGCGATGATTTGCTTCACAGCTGTGATGGTAATTATACCCCCTGTACTTCTTCCAGTCAATAATCATTCAAATGAATAGGGGTGGTTGTGTGGGGTCCAATGGGTAAAGCAGATGGTGAGGAGGAGATACATTGCCTTCTCACTGCCTGTTAAATGCTCTCTGAAGAGTAATATGAACAGGGATTGCTTTTCAGAGAGCATTGCACATGTGAATGAGTATGTATTGTGACACTGATCAGGGACACTGAGACTAGTGTGGCAGTGATAAATGACACTGTGACTGGTGTGGCAGTGATAAAGGACACTGTGACCGATGCAACAATGATCAGAGACCACACTTTGGAAAGCAAATGCCCCAAGGTATTTTGGTCTAATGAAATTGTACTGTTAAGGGAGATCATTTTTTAAGTAGTATGTAATACACAGAGTGTTGAAGTCTGTAATATGTAATGCACAGAATGCCTGGGGACAGGTATGTAACACATAGTAGGGTCAGAAAAACAGAATGAAAAGAGTGCATGAGGCAGGGTGTGTAATATACAGTGTAGGAGTCAGAATTTTGCAAAATCCCCCCCTCCCCCCTACCGCTAGTAATACTGTCCCCCACTTTACCGTTTAAACAAACATTTGCACCCCCCCCAGGAAAAAAGAAATTCAGCACTAATCTGCACACTCATCCCTTCCAGTACAAATAATCTCCTGCATTCTAGCATGGATCTTTTCCATTCCAAACTCCCCTCAAATTCTCCCAGCACAAATTTCCCCCAATTCTCCCCTCCTAGCACAAATCCACCTCCCCTCCAAATCTCCCTCCCAGCACAAATCCCCCCCCCCCCAGCACAAATCCTCTCCCCCTTCTAGTACAAATACCCTTCCTCACCAAATCCCTCAATCTACCCTTCTAGCACAATCACCCCCCCCCCCCCCGATTCCTCTCTTCTAGTACAGATCCTGTTTTGCTCTCGTCACCCCCCAAAATCACCAGGCAGCACAAACACTCTCTCAATCACTCCTCCTAGCACAAATCCACTTATCCCCCACCTAAGTTCCCCCTCCATGCACAAATCCCCCTTCTCTGCAAAAATCTCCCCCCCAGCATAAATAAATAAATAAAATAAAAATCTCCCTCTTTCTAGCAAAAATCCTCTTAACTTTTCAAAACCCGCTTCCCAACACAAATCCTCCCACAAATTCCTTACTAGCAAAAATCCCCCCCAGTCCCTCCTTCTAGCATAAATATCTTATTTTACCCTCCAAATCCCTCCTACAAGCCCCCCCCCAGCAAAAAATTCCTTTACCCTCATCCACCTTCTAGCACAATTCCTTTTGGCCCTCCCCCTTACTAAGAACAAGTCCCCCCGACCCTTTGCCTTAGTGCGAATGATCTTACAAATATCCCCCAAGCACAAATCCTCTTTTGAGCCTACTGCCAGAACTTGGGACTCCAGCCCACCTCCACGTTACATGGGACTTACCTGAAACCTTGGATCAGTCCGGTAGAATCCGGGACAGTTGAGAGGCATGATTATAGTGTGGAGGAAACTGATCAAGAAAGCAGTAAAGCTGACCCAAAAACAGTAACGCTCATCCAGGCAGCAGTGAAATTGGACCCAGCAATAGAAATGATAACCACAAAGTAGCAAACAAGGCAGGTGTACCACAAGAATGACTGGCCAAATTGACAAATCATTTGGCAAGTGCGCTGGTAAACATATATGTATTTCAGCTCTGTGTTTACCCCTTTGTCTGGAGTTCAACTTTATCTTAGTACAATAATAGGTAGCATACAGGGTATACAATTTGTGTCTGTAATTTATTGAATTTGCATTTGTAAAATAACGCTGATGGGGATGGAAGCAACTAGGAGATCTCACCTACTCATAAACAATGTCATATAGATCACCATTTTTGGCTTATTCCAGATTTGTTTATATTGTAAATTCAGGCTTGGCCTAAGAACATAGGCCAGATCATAGATAAAAACAATGAAGCCCCTGTATCTTAATATCCCAAAGATATAAAAAAAAGTCTAGAGTGCTGGGGAAACATTTGCTAGTGGACTACATTTGGTGAATAAAACAGCCAACCTTATGCTTATGCAAGCCTTTAACAGCTTTATTGTAAAGGGAACCTGTCATGGAGAAAATTACCTTGTGTGGAAGCTCTGATGGATGCAGACTATATGTCTCCTGAGCGTCATACTAGTTTTGAGACAGTAAAACTAAATCAATCCACTGCCTTGGAAATAACAGCGTGTTAGTTGGGGAAAAGGTGTTTCCATTAGATGCATTCCTCACAGGTGTTATTTTGGGGACAGAATCCCTCAAAGCCAAGTATTTTCCCTGAGGGAACAAGAAAAACTACAGATATTATCCTCAAGTCGATAGTTTCCTCATTGCCAGAAAAAACGAGAATGTAACTCTTGGAAATGCCCTGGGTAGGTTTGGTTCCAGGCAGAATTCCACAGAGCACACAGACAATATATATATAATTGTATAATCTGACTCTTTTTTCCCACTCTGTTCAAATGAGAGATAATGAAAGTCATATGCCAATGTTAAAAAAATGTTTCTATGGTAACACAATACTTTGCTTATTTCCTACTGCACTGTCATTAAATATATTGGCATTTGTCTTAGCAAGTGCAAGCTACAACTACTCAATCAGTCTAAGTGGATCATTTGTGAAGTCATGACAAATGTAGCAAATGTAATGTGTAAAAGAGGTAAATAAGGCTGTTACTACTCCTTCAGATTTAACTAGGTTGGTGGTGTAAAGAGGAACTGTGACATGCAGAGTGGAGTAATATATAACAACACTGGAGGATTGGCATGTGGAAATCCATGGGGTCGTGGCAGTGGAGTAACAGTGGAACTGCGGGTGGAGCATATTTCTAGTCTTCTCATTTTTAAAAAATACATTTATCTTTACACATACAAATAGGAAATGAATGAAAAGGGGGATTACAACATTGAGCCCCCCTTTTCTTACGGAACTGTGGCAGGATCAAGTTTCAAATCTCCCCACTGTATGTATGTATGTGTATACTGTATATATATATATATATATATATATATAAGTGGAGAGACTTCTATAGGGTCAGCAAGTTATAAGTCCCCCCTTGTGCCTGAAGCTAAAGGGGAGCCTTTTAGACGTTTGTTAAAAGTTTCAGGCCCCCCCCACTAGCCCTTGGATAATGAGGGAGCATCTGGAGAGTAGGAGTTTTAAGTCCCCCACTGCACCTGTGGTGCGTGGTGTGACACCTGGAAGGCAAATGATCTATCTGAAGTGACCAGTAGAGCTTAGGGGGACTATAAAAAGTGAGTTCCGATCAGGGCTTTTTATTCTCAGAGAATAGTTACAGGAACTCCCCGCTTCTGAGCCATTTCTCCGCCCCCTACCCATCTCTGAGCACCATTCCTTGGGTCCACCTCCCACCTCCCACCGCCTCTTTTAGAGAATATACTGTAGATTAAAGTATCATTTTGTGGTGCCAAGTAATTTGTATGGAATTTATTAATGGTAGCAAGAAAAACAGTAAAATAGATCCCCCACAACCAGCAGGAGAGACCCCCCCCAGCAACAATAGACCCCTGCAACAAAATACCACCCCAGCAACAATAGACCCCTAGCAGTAACAACAGATCTCCCAGCAGCCAGCATCAATAGACTCTTCAGCAGCTAGCAACAATAGACCTCTCCCTCAACAATAGATTCCTTCCAGCAACAATTGAACATAACCCCCCCCACCAGCAACAAAATCTCCCCCAGCATCCAGCATCAATAGGCCCTTTAGCACACCCCTTCCCATTACATACATTCAGTACTGGAGGTGCCGAAACTGTGTTCCCCCACTTTCCCACTGAAAGAAAAGCTCAGGTTTCGTTCCTCTTGGTGCAGCCCCCTGGGAGGCATCTCTGTGGGGCTTCCCTCCAAACCATCCCTTTTGTCACGGCCAATTATTATTTGGTAAGGTCGCCTTTAATCAAAAGGCGACAAGTCAGTAAGTTTACTTTAGATGGAGTAAGATTGTCAAAGAATATGAAGATGGTTAATAAGTTGTTGTTTTTGATATGGACACCTTTAGTTATGGTAACTAAGCAGTGGTTAAGTGGTGATAATTTAAGTAAAATGGTTAAAGTGTTACTAAATCCACAACAGTAAAATAAGTCTGTATATGCAGTAAAGTTATACTCACTGCGGAACCTAAGGGGTTAATCATCTGTATTGTGTAAAAAGGCAGTTTGATCCTGATTTCTCTGTTCCTCCTCTTGTTTAACCAATTCGATGCCGGGCAATTTTACACCTTCCTGCCCAGGCCAGTTTTCAGGTTTCAGCGCTCTCACACTTTGAATGACAATTGCGCGGTCTTACAACACTGTACCCAAACTAAAATTTTATCATTTTCTTCACACAACTAGATCTTTCTTCTGGTGGTATTTAATCACTGCTGGGGTTTTTATTTTTTGCTAAATTAACAAAAAAAGACCATACATTTTGAAAAAAACACACGTTTTTCTTTGTTTCTGTTATAAAAGTTTGCAAATAAATAATTGTTCTTCATAAATTTAGGCCAAGATGTATTCTGCTACATGTCTTTGGTGAAAATAACCCAAATTAGGATGTATTTTTTAGTTTGTAGGAAAGTTATAGAGTTCACAAACTATGGTATAGATCTGAATATTGATCAATCCTGAAATACTGACAGCCAATCTAATTTCTTGAGGTCCAAGAATGTCAGAACAGTACAGATATCCCCCAAATGACCCCTTTTTGCATAGTAGACAGTCGGACATACTTCATAAGAGGCATGGTGAGTTTTTTGAAGTTGTATTTTTTTGTCATACTTTTTCGGAAAATGAAAAAATTAAAAAAATTAGTTTTACTATTTTTTTTTACATATTGTCACCAGTGCAGTACATCATATAACTGTTATGGCAGTGATCAGGGACACTGACTGGTGACAGTATGAAAAAAAATATATATATATATATATTTTTATTATTATTTTTTATTAATTTCTTTTCTTTTCTAAAATTTCTTTTTTTAAGATTTTTTTTTTCATATTTCACTATGACCAAAGTAGTACAATGTTACCATAGTAACATTGTACTACTTTGGGGAAGTGATCAGTATTTTTATTTTTTTTTACACAATTTGCTTATAGCAAAGAATTACTTTGCTATAAGCAAGCATTTACCTGAATGACATCGATTCATTCAGGGTTTTTTTTTTTTTTTTTTTGTGCTTAGCTGTGATTTGGCCACAGCTAATCACATGACATGTGCATGTGATTAGCTGTGACCATTCACAGCTAGACACTAGTATACAATGGATGGCATGAATGAAGCCATCCATTGTATACAACTGTCATGTGACCTGCTGTGATTGGTCACAGCAGGTCACATGGTACCGGCAACGGGGGCCGATACTCAGATCTGTCATCGGCCGTGTCCGAGGTACACGGCTGGTGACAGATCGCGCCGCTGCGTGGCTCTGCAGGAGCGCAATCTGCTCATGTGCGGGAGGACGCCATATGGCGTCCACCCGGAACGCTGATGACATTTGCCGGCCACCATTCGGCCATAGGGTGGGCGGCAAATAGTTAAGTGACCACCTGTTACCGCCTGATAAGACAGACTGAATGGTAGGCATTTTGCACATGCTCAGTTTGATGTATATTGCTAGAGAGGTTTTTTTTTTGGGAGACTGCATGTGATCAGCACAGGACCAATCAGCACTGGTCATACAGAGGTCAGGGGTTCTGCATCCTTCTAGAGCAGAAAGAAAACTCCTACAAGCTTTAGCTAGTGCTTGGCTGAACACTGATAGAAGCCACAAGACTGCTCTAACATCTGATGAGAAAAGGTATTTAGCAGGTTATATTTACTAAAATAAATGCACTTCCATGTTCTGTGTACTGTGGGAGACCAGATATAGTGAATGCAGGGTCCTGGGTTTAGTAACACTTTATTATATTCATACTGATTTACTATAAACAAATAAAGATTTTATTGAAAGCCCAGTTATTTATTCAAAATAAAAGTTATGTCTTTTGTTAGTTAACTTCTTGCCGACCGCGCATAGCCGAATGACGGCTTCACCGCGGCCGGCCAGTTCTGAGTGGACGTCATATGACGTCCTCCCAGAACACGCTCTCCTGCGCGCCCCAGGGGGCGCGCACCCGGCGATCTCCGTGATTGCTGTGTCCTACGGACACAGCTGATCACGTGATGTGGTGAAAGGCCGATCCCACCGACCTTTTACCACGTGATCAGCGGTGTCCAATGACACGCTGATCACAGGGAAATGCAAGTGCCGGTTCTCGGCTGCACTTTCCTCACGCTGTCAGATCGTGAGGAAAGTACTGCCGAGAACCGGCAGTTGTCAGAGCGGGGATCGGCACCGATCATCAGGGCACTGATGATCAGTGCCCTGATGATCGGTGCCCAGCAGTGACACCCGCAAGTTCCGCCCAGCAGTGCGCCCACTAGCCCCGCCCACCCGTTCCCAGCAGTGCCCCCACCTGTGCCCAGCAGTGCCCCCACTTGTGCCCAGCAGTGCCCCCACCTGTGCCACTCTGCAGTGCCACCTACCTGTGCCCAGAAGTGCCACCTACATGTGCCCAGCAGTGCCACCCACCTGTGCCCACCCACCAGTGCCACCCACCTGTGCCCACCAGTGCCACCCACCTGTGCCCACCCACCAGTGCTGCCCACCAGTGCCACCCACCAGTGCAGCCCAGCAGTGCTGCCAGTCAGTGCCACCAGTCAGTGCCCAGGGGTTGTGCCAGTCAGTGCCGCCAGTCAGTGCCCAGAAGTGATGCCAGTCAGTGCCGTCTATCAGTACCCATCATCAGTGTCACCTATCAGTGCCGCCTATCAGTGCTGCATATCAGTGCCGCCTATCCGTGACCCCTAATTAGTGCTGTCTATCAGTGCCGCCTATCCGTGCCACCTCATTAGTACTGCCTATCAGTGCCCTTTAGTGCTGCCTATCAGTGCCCATCAGTGCCGCCTATCAGTGCCCATCAGTGCCGCCTCATCAACGCAAATCAGTGAAGAAGAAAAAATACCTGTTTGAAAAATTTTATAAAAGAAACAAATGCACTTTTTTTAATTTATAGCGCAAAAAGTAAAGCGCCCAGTGGCGATTAAATACCACCAAAAGAAAGCTCTATTTGTGAGAAAAAAATGATCAAAATTTCATATGGGTACAATGTTGCATGATCGCGCAATTGTCAATCAAAGTGCGGCAGCGCTGAAAGCTGAAAATTGGCCTGGTAAGGAAGGGGGTATAAGTGCCTGGTAGGCAAGTGGTTAATAGCATACCGTCTGCTGTCCCATAAATACCATCTCTCCCAACCTTCCCCTGACCTATCTCCAAACTGAAACATTTCAAGTATACATACATGCCTTAATTGCAAATGTCTTCAATGCAGTCATGTCCAGTGTTGGATGAGCTACATTGCCACATACATTGGCACTCACATTGAAACTTTGTGACATGTGAGCATCCTTCTATGCAGCATTAACCTGTGAGCCTAGGATGCCCGATGACACTAAGAACAGGTTGTGTGTCACTGACAGTCAGGGATCACTGGTGGGTCATTCAACCCAAATGTGGCTGTGGAGGTACAGAGCAAGAAGAATGGAGACAGCAGCACTTGAGTGTGGAGAAGATAAGTAATACTTTACCATTTCACTTGTTAAACACAAGAGAACCAAACAATGGTATCATAATATCATATAGTTTTTAATCAGGTAGTTTTTTATTGAAACAGAGTTCAGTTTTTACATAAAGTAGGTTTGATCAACCCATAGACAAAAAAAGAAAAAGAGCAGAAGAGAAGAGTTGCACAGCAAGCATTTTAAATGATGCAAATATCATTCTTGATCACCTTAAAGCCTAGTACACACTATGAAATAATTAGACGGCCGACTGTTTGACCTTCCATGCAAGTGCATTACGTGATGTAGTCGGAACGGTATTGACTTGTTAGAAAATTCTTGTCCGACAAATGCAAATGTAGGCAAGCGTAGCAACGTGCTACTGTAGTAGAAGAGGAAGTGTAGGGTTGTTCTATGCTTCTGATCATGTAGATTTTTTTTCTATTTGATTATTTCCATACAATTACTGTACACATTAAATGAAAATCTGATCGTTTGATTTTCCAGGCAAGTGTGTATCATGATGTAGTCTGAATGGTACTGACTGGTAAGAAAATTCTCGGCTGACAAAGGCAAATGTAGGCAAATGTAGCTACATACTAGTATAGTAGAAGAGGAAGTATAGGGTTGGTTTATGCTTCTGATCATGCAGATTTTTTTCTATTTATTTCCGTACAATCACTGTACATATTAAGTGAAAATCGGACGATGTGTTTATATACGATAAATATTTTCTAGCTTGCACCCTCTATTATTGTAATCCGAAAAGTCAGCTGTATTATACTATCGATCGGCTGATTGTTCCTCGTAGTGAAATTTTCCCACAATTTTCTTATCATGCGTATCGGCCATAAAAGTATGATAGGACCACTGGTATTACTGATATATTGATTGTCTGACATATAGAAAGAAGGTTGGATTATTTTGATGTTACAGATATTAAATATGTAATTACCACATAGGACAATGTGATGACATTTATTAGTTTTTGTATGTAGGCTTGTGGGTCTGATGGATCTAGTGTGGTTTACCCTCTGGTTACCTGGTTAATTCACTACAATAATCTATGTAGTGTGTGCATGGGGGGGCAGTGTAGGGGAATCTAGCCATTGGGCTGATAGCTTATAAATATTTTGGGTGGGCTCTCTGTGCTGTCACGTACGTTTTTTCCTCTTCAAAATGAAGTTGATGGAATCTTCACACTGAGTAATGATGGAAGGGGTAGGTAAGAGCTATTTGTGTGCAATCAATTTTTGTAGAATAACCTTGTACCAGTTAATTTCAAAGATTCAGGAACAATTGATTCAGGGATGATGCCCAGAATTATATATTAGAAAAACTAAAGTTTGAATTTAAAGCCTTTCATAGAATTAGCCCTTTAAAGCCCAACTCTAGGCTGCTGTTAAATTTATGAATGCTTATTTGGTGAGTGGAGAAAGGAATAAGTGCAAATACCTTATTGCTTGCTTCCCTGGCAACTGGTGCTTGCTTCCATTGTCCAACACTCTGGAATGTGGGCAGGCCCTTCCTGTACAATGCAGGACTGTTGGTCCTGCAAAGTATGTGATGATGTCAAAGAGCTCCAACTGGCCATGAAGTGAAGTGAAGCACCTTTGGGTTACACAGGAAAGCTGCAGGACAATGAAACATATTAAAGTATATGTGAACTCTCAACTTGTAAAATAACTCATTTAGTTTAAAATAGCAATTAAAGGCAAACCATTTATGTATAGATATGAAACAACATTATAAATATCCTTTTTCTCTTTTTTATGTAATCACATACCCTCTATCCTGCATTAGGAGCTCAGAGATCTAGGGGAAGGGAAGAGAAACAGCAGTAAACTGGTCTTCTCAGTGAATAGATGCGCAGGGAGGAGGGGGGGGGTGTCAGCAGAAGGTTGATTATTGGAGCAGCCAGAAAACTGACCATGCTGTGCTCCCATGTCTAGTGTGGTATGCTTTTATTAGGAAAAACAAGGGTACTGGCAGGAACACTAGGGATTTCACACAATGGAAGCATTACAAAGACAACTTTTTCATACAAGTACATGTTACAGCAGGAACATACTGTATCAGGACTATGAAATGTTGGGTTGACATTCTTTAACCACTTGCCCTCCAGAGGATTTACCCCCCTTTCTGACCAGGCCATTTTTTGGGATACGGTGTTGCGTTACTTTAACTGACAATTGTGCATCATGCAATGCTGCACCCAAATGGAATTTAGGTCCTTTTTTCCCACAAATAGAGCTTTCTTTTGGTGGTATTTGATCACCTACGCGGTTTTTATTTTTTACGCTATAAACAAAAACATACCAAACATTTCGGGAAAAAAAGTTTTTTTTTACTTTTTGCTATAAAACATATTCGGTAAATTAATTTAAAAAAATTAATTTCTTCAGAAATTTAGGCCAAAATGTATTCTGCAACATGTCTTTGCTTAAAAAAAATTAAAAATCTGCAAATGGCAGTATATATATATATATATACTGGAATTTTAATTAATTTATTTTTTATACTAGTAATGGCGGTGATCAGCGACCTATAGTGGGACTGCGGCTGGCATTCTGACACAGGGTGGGAGCTCACTAACTGCCACTGACATCCCAATAACATTAACCACTTGAAGACCAGCCACTGCATTAAAACGTTTGCAGGGCGGCACGGCTGCGCAAAACCAAATTTTTAAACGTGTTCCACACTCACGAGGTTTTCGCGGGCAGGGGGTGTGTGCGCGCGTGCCCGCCGACCCGTGGGTGTCACCATTTGATCCCCGAGGGATCAATCATTCGGTTTCAGCCAGTGATGTCTGGCTGAAATCGGATGATCGGTCCCGGTCCTATCCCATCCTGTGTTGACAGTTACACAGAACAGGATATGATGTCATTCTTCTCTGCCTGGGCACATTCCATTCCAGACAGAGAAGAAGACAGAAGAATTGTGAGTACAAAGCACTACACTTACAGTTAGAACACACCTAGGACACATTTAACCCCCTGATCCCCCCCCAGTTAACCCCTTCACTGCCCTGTCACCAGTGTCATTGATCAGTGAATAGATTTTTACTGATCACTGTATCAGTGTACCTGGCGACTTCCAATAGTGTTAGCGCCCCTCCCAGATAGTGCCAGTTTGCCCGCTAGTATACCAGTAATCCCATTTAACCCCTTGATTGCCCCCCCCCCCCCAGTTAACCCCTTCACTGCCCTGTCACCAGTGTCATTGATTACAGTGAACAGATTTTTACTGATCACTGTATTGGAAGTCAGGAAGTCACCAGTGACACTGATAGTGTTAGCGTCAGTTAGTGCCCCTCCCAGATAGCATCAGATTTCCGCTAGTACACAAGTCATCACATTTGATCCCTTGATTGCCAGGGACATGCTCACTTGCACGTTAAACCTCCATTGCTAGTATAGTGTCTGATTGGATCAATATCTTTGATCAGATCAGCGCTATACCAGTGTTCACATTACTATAGTATCCCCAAAAACGCAGCGTCAGCCCCGACACCTGCCAGCACCTGCGTTTAGCCACTACGCCCCCCCCTTCTCCCCCAGCAAGTGCAGTGTCAGTAGATAACTGTCACTTGATACATTACACACAAAACTGCAGTGTTCACAGAATCAGACCTGATCTCTGTTAGCACTTGTCGGTAAATTGTTTGTAGTGGTTCAAGCAGTCCCTGACAGCCAGGTGCTCTTTTTCCCGTGAGTCGCACTAGGTACCTGTAAATTTAGTGGCCAAAATGTCTAACCAAAGGTACTCTAGTGAAGAGGCCTACAGGATTCTGAGCATGTCAGGTGAGAGTGAAGGGGAAGACTCCCTGACAGAATTGGGCTCAGGATACGAACCTGTAGACAGCAGCGGCACCCTGACAGATAGCTCAGATGACGGAGAAGAGGTCCCTGCTAAGATCAGGTGTACCCGACCCCATTCCCAGGTTGCTGAGGTGGTACAAACGCATGATGACTCTCATATGCAGCAGAGTGTCAGTACTAGTGCCGCACTACCTTTTGGTGAAATGGCGAGCACCAGCAGCCTAGTCCATCCTGGTCTTATACATACCAGCACTACAGTATCACTTGGTGACGTGGGGAGTCCCATAAGTGCATTACAAGCTGGTGCGGTGGCGAGCACAAGTAGTGTCCTGCAGCCACCAAGAATTCACAGACAGTCCCGTAGAGCCCCTAGTATCCTTCCGGATGTGCTTGCAAATCCCGATTGGCAGCCCACAAATTCTGAAGCACACTTACTTCCCCCATTCACTGCCCAACCTGGAATTCAGGTGGAAACAGCTAATTTAAATACTCCCCTTGATTTTTTTTAGCTGTTTTTCACAGATGATCTTTATGCATTGATTGTGGATCAAAGCAATTTATATGTACGACAATTTATCACCGACAACCCAAATTCAAACCTTGCCAGACCATTCACATGGAAACCCATTACGGTTTCCGAATTTAAAGTTTTTTTGGGCCTAACCCTCAACATGGGCATTAATAAAAAAAATAATTTGCGGTTGTATTGGTCCACGCACCCGCTTGTTCATATGTCCGTGTTCTCTGCTGCCATGGCCAGGCATAGATATTTATTTATTTATTTCAGGTACTTATATAGCGCTGTCAATTTACGCAGCACTTTACATATATCTTGTACATTCACATCAGTCCCTAACCCTCTAGGGGTGTACTAAGATATGAGACGATAATGTGTTTTATGTACTTCAACGACAACACACTCAGTCGTCCTCGGGGTGACCCTGAATTTGACCTGCTCCACAAAATTCGGCCCCTCGTAAATCACTTTAACCAAAAATTTGCAGATGTGTATACTCCCCAGCAAAACATCTGCATCGATGAGTCCCTCATTCAATTTTTTAGCCGCATGTAATCAAACAATTTCTCCCCAGCAAGCGTGCCAGATATGGGGTCAAGATGTATAAGACCTGTGAGAGGGCAACAGGCTATACACATAGGTTTCGGATTTACGAGGGAAAAGATAGTCATATGAAGCCCCCCGGATGCCCAGACTACATGGGGAGCAGTGGCAAGATAGTTTGGGACTTGGTATCATCCTTTTTCCATTTGGGGTACCACTTATACGTGGACAATTTTTATTCAAGCGTGCCACTATTTAGACATTTGTTCAATCTTGGAATTTGCGCATGTGGCACTGTGCGATCTAATTGCTGTGGCTTCCCCCAACGGCATGTAAATACCCATCTTAGAAAGTGGGAAAAAGCCTGCTTGAGAAACGAAGAATTGCTTGCAGTGAAGTGGACGGACAAACGGGATGTTTATCTCCTGTCTTCCATTCACGCAGATACGACCATCCAAATTGCCATGGCAGCTGGTGTTGTTGAGAAGCCCCTCTGTGTCCACGATTATAACCTTAACATGGGAGGGGTGGACTTCAACGACCAGATGATGATGCCGTACTTAGTTTCCCGAAAAGCCAGACGCTGGTACAAAAAAGTGTCTGTTTATTTATTTCAATTGGCTTTATATAATGCTTTTGTTCTCTACAAAGCAACTGGACATAGTGAATCCTACCTAAAATTCCAGTTAGAGATCATCAGGGCCCTTTTGTATCCAGAAGGTGCTGCGCCCCAAACACCCATCCCAGATGCAGTTAGTCGTCTGCATGAGAGACATTTTACCGATACCGTTCCTGGTACACCAACCCAAAGAAGACCCCAAAAAAGATGTCGTGTCTGTAGCAAACGTGGAATTAAGCGTGACAGCCGCTTTTGTTGTCCCTCCTGTCCTGGCCAACCTGGCCTCTGTGTCAAGCCCTGCTTCCACCTCTATCGTACACTAGTGAACTATTAGTATAGGGTACAGCACGGCACAGTTCAGGGCACATTTACACAGGGTCTCAAAAGATGTTAGGTAGTCAGGAAACTGGCTATCGCATTTGGAGAGACCCTACCATCTGTTTTAAAAATGTTTTAAGTTTGAAAAAAAAAGAAGTTAAAAAAAAAAAATTAAAAGTACAAATCTCCTCAAAAAATAAAAAAATTGTAAAACCAAAAATAGTTATAGTTTTTTTTTTGTTATTGTCATTTTTGTGATTGTTCGACTTTTACTGTTTTATTGTTACTGTTTTATTGTTAACCATTTCTGTTTGCAGGAATACTTTCAGCTGCAGCACTGACCTGTTTATTCTGACAGCAACAGGAACTTGCTCTCAGAATATACATAAATCAGTGTGGGCAGCGCTGTTGGATGAGATTTTTCATCCGCAGTTAAAAAAAGAGCATATATGCCAAAGCATGGGGGCCAGGGGTGGCCAGTGGGTGGATGGCCCCTATGCTTCGGCATATATATTTCATATTGGTTGGTACATTTCATGTGTGCCCAGTGGATGAAGGGAGGTTTTCTAATGGTGGGCATACCACCACACACTTTTCCTTGCAGAGATATTTCAATTATAAAGTTGTTTTATTGAGTTAATGTTTTATTGTTAACCATTGTTGATTTCTTTGCAGGAATGTCAAACTGCAGCACTGACTTGTTTATTCTGACAGCAATAGGGTCTTGCTTTCAGAATAGACATAAGTAGGTGTGTGCAGTGCTGTCGGATGAGATTTTTCATCCGCAGTTAAAAAAAAAAGAGCATACATGCTGAAGCATGAGGGCCTGGGGTGGCCAGTGGGTGGATGGCCCCTATGCTTCGGTATATATATTTTATATTTGTTGGCACATTTCATGTGTGCCCACCATTAGAAGTGGGTGGATGCACTGAGGTATTCTTATGGTGGGCATACCACACACTTTTTCTGGCAGAGATTTCTTCTCTTTTTTTTCATTCAGCCCACAGGCTGCATAAAGATAAAAAGAACATAGCATATACACCCAACAAGGACCAGCGACATACTGGTACATCACTGGACTTTGAATGGTTATACCAGGGTGATGCCTGCAGCTGCAGGCATCATCCTGGTATCATTTTTTCAGCCGGCAATGGGCTTTCATGTAAAAGCATTCTTAGTGGCTAATTAGCTGCAGGATTGCTTTTACAAGCAGCGGGAGAAAATGCCCCCCCTCCCCCTCTGTCAGGAATGGACTCCCCACTGGTGGTGGGACTCACCTGCCTTGTGGGCTGCAGTACCAGTGCTGGCCAGCGGGTGCTCTCAGCAGCCAGAATCTCACTCCTGCAGTCAAGCCATCACCTGAGGCTGATTGCAGGAGGTGTATTTAAGCAGGACCAGGCCTGCAATCAGTGCCTTGGTGCATTGTTCCCATGAGCCCCTGTGCCTGAATCTGATCCTGTCGTCTGCCTGCCTTCCTGATCCCTCTGCCTGACTCCTGACATTGATAGAACTCTGCCTGCTATTCCTGACCTCTCTTCTGCCTTCTCCTTTGTACCTTGTCTGCCCGATGGTTCCTGACCCAGCCTACCTGACCAATCCACCTCACCAGCCCTGACTACTCTTGTCTGTGTGCTTGTACTTTCCGTTATCAGTTGGAGGTTTTGTTTTGTTTATATTGTGCGTTTATATTTTTGTATAGCCTCTAATAAATTATATTGTTTACACCATACTTGAGCCTGCATTTACCTGTGTTAGCCACACATCTCTGGTCATACCCGGATCCGTGACATTCTCCCTGAGATAGAATTAAAAGTGATAAAAAAAAAAAAATTAAAGGAACAGTGTAAAAATAATTAAATAAATCAGAAAAAAAAAAGTACCCTCGCCCATCCACGCACCTGCAGTCGTGAGCGTTGACCCTGTGCCACTATGTAAACAGCGGTGCACCATGCATATGAGGTATCGCCACGAACGTCAGATCAAGGGCAGTAATTATAGCTCTAGACCTCCTCTGTAAATCTAAAATGGTAGCTTGTAAAGGCTTTTAAAGCGTGCCTATAGATATTAAAAATGCATGCAGTTTGTCGCCATTGCACAGGGCATGCGCAATTTTAAAGCATGTCATGTTCGGTATCTAGTTACTCAGCACAGCATCATCTTTTATATCATACCAAATAATTGGACAATATATTGTGTTTTTGTGCATTAAAATTAAAAAAAGTGTATATTTTTCAAAGAAATTGCATTTGAAAAATCGCTGTGTAAGTAATATGTGAGATAAAAAATTGCACCACCCACCATTTTATTTACTAGGGTGTCTGCTCTAAAAAAATATATAATATTTGGGGGTTCACTGTAATTTCCTAGCAAAAATACTGATTTTTTTAATGTGAACAAAAAGTGTCAGAAAAGGTTTGGTCTTCAGGTGGTTAGAAGAGTGAGTGTGGCATAAACTTCTAATGCTGGGCATAAAATGCCCCCACCCCCCAAAAGGACACTTTTTTGGAAAGTAGAGACCACAAACTGTTTGCTGAGAGGCATGTTGAATCAATAAAAGAATTTATTTTTTTACCACAAGTTTTTGGAAAATGACAAAAAAAAAAAAATTACACAAAATTGTCATTTAAATAATTTATTGCTCACACATGCCATATGTATATGTGGAATTACTCCCAAAAATACATTCTGCTACTTCTCCCGAGTATGGGGATACCACATGTGAGAGACATTTTGGCAGTCTAGCCAAGTACAGGACCCCAAAATCCAATAAGCACCTTCAGGCTTTTAAAGGGCTTTATTTCCTCATTACACTTCCTTACTACCTATCACAGTTTCGGAGGCCCTGGAATGCCTAGCACTAGAGATGAGCGAATCAAACATGGCGAAGTGGAATTCGTTTCGAAGATCAGGAAAAATTCGATTCGCGCCGAATCCGAAAATTAGCAAACTTCGGATGCACGAATCGAATTTTCCCAAAAATGGCGGCGACATGTGTGGCGACGGAGCGGGGATCTCTGGGAAGGCGCGCAGACAAGGCGCGCTGACCCATAATGCTTTCATTCATGACATGTGATCGCATTAGCCAATCAGCAGCCAGCCAGCCAGCACTGTGTAATGGTGGAGCTATAAATTGCGGCCATCAATTCTCCATTAGCCTCCGGTCATTCAAGAGAGACAGACCTGTCTGTATTAGGGACAGAGTTAGGGCCACAGAGACTTTAGGGCCACAGAATCGTTACTTAGGGACACAGAATCGTTACTTAGGGACACAGAATCGTTACTCAGGGACACAGAGTTGTTACTCAGGGACACAGAATCGTTACTCAGGGACAGACACAGAATTGTTACTCAGGGACACAGAATTGTTACTCAGGGACACAGAATCGTTACTCAGGGACAGACACAGAATTGTTACTCAGGGACACAGAATTGTTACTCAGGGACACAGAATCGTTACTCAGGGACAGACACAGAATTGTTACTCAGGGACACAGAATTGTTACTGAGGGACACAGAATCGTTACTCAGGGACACAGAATTGTTACTCAGGGACACAGAATTGTTACTCAGGGACACAGAATAGTTAATGAGGGACACAGAATCGTTACTCAGGGACACAGAATTGTTACTCAGGGACACAGAATTGTTACTCAGGGACACAGAATTGTTACTCAGGGACACAGAATCGTTACTCAGGGACACAGAATTGTTACTCAGGGACACAGAATTGTTACTGAGGGACACAGAATTGTTACTGAGGGACACAGAATCGTTACTCAGGGACACAGAATCGTTACTCAGGGACACAGAATTGTTACTCAGGGACACAGAATTGTTACTCAGGGACACAGAATTTTTACTCAGGGACACAGAATCGTTACTCAGGGACACAGAATTGTTACTCAGGGACAGACACAAAATTGTTACTCAGGGACATACACAGAATTGTTACTCAGGGACACAGAATTGTTACTCAGGGACACAGAATTGTTACTCAGGGACAAAGAATCGTTACTGAGGGACACAGAATCGTTACTGAGGGACACAGAATTGTTACTCAGGGACACAGAATTGTTACTCAGGGACACAGAATCGTTACTCAGGGACACAGAATCGTTACTGAGGGACACAGAATTGTTACTGAGGGACACAGAATCGTTACTCAGGGACACAGAATTGTTACTGAGGGACACAGAATCGTTACTCAGGAACACAGAATTGTTACTCAGGGACACAGAATCGTTACTGAGGGACACAGAATCGTTACTGAGGGACACAGAATTGTTACTGAGGGACACAGAATCGTTACTCAGGGACACAGAATTGTTACTGAGGGACACAGAATCGTTACTCAGAGACACAGAATCGTTACTCAGGGACACAGAATAGTTACTGAGGGACACAGAATTGTTACTCAGGGACACAGAATCGTTACTCAGGGACACAGAATTGTTACTCAGGGACACAGAATTGTTACTGAGGGACACAGAATCGTTACTCAGGGACACAGAATTGTTACTCAGGGACACATAATTGTTACTCAGGGACAGACACAGAATTGTTACTCAGGGACACAGAATTGTTACTCAGGGACACAGAATCGTTACTGAGGGACACCGAATCGTTACTCAGGGACACAGAATTGTTACTCAGGGACACAGAATTGTTACTCAGGGACACAGAATCATTACTGAGGGACACAGAATCGTTACTGGGGGACACAGAATTGTTACTCAGGGGACACAGAATTGTTACTCAGGGACACAGAATTGTTACTCAGGGACACAGAATCGTTACTCAGGGACACAGAATTGTTACTCAGGGACACAGAATTGTTACTCAGGGACAGACACAGAATTGTTACTCAGGGACACAGAATTGTTACTCAGGGACACAGAATTGTTACTGAGGGACACAGAATTGTTACTCAGGGACACAGAATTGTTACTCAGGGACACAGAATCGTTACTGAGGGACACAGAATCGTTACTGAGGGACACAGAATTGGTACTCAGGGACACAGAATTGTTACTCAGGGACACAGAATCGTTACTGAGGGACACAGAATCGTTACTAAGGGACACAGAATTGTTACTCAGGGACACAGAATTGTTACTCAGGGACACAGAATCGTTACTGAGGGACACAGAATCGTTACTCAGGGACACAGAATCGTTACTCAGGGACACAGAATTGTTACTCAGGGACACAGAATTGTTACTGAGGGACACAGAATCGTTACTCAGGGACACAGAATCGTTACTCAGGGACACAGAATCGTTACTCAGGGACACAGAATCGTTACTCAGGGACACAGAATTGTTACTGAGGGACACAGAATCGTTACTGAGGGACACAGAATCGTTACTGAGGGAAACAGAATCGTTACTCAGGGACACAGAATTGTTACTCAGGGACACAGAATTGTTACTGAGGGACACAGAATCGTTACTCAGGGACACAGAATTGTTACTCAGGGACACAGAATCGTTACTCAGGGACACAGAATCGTTGAATTAAAGAGTATGTCAGACAACACGCAGAGGAGTGGCAGAGGAGGCAATGTTTCAGGAGCGAGCAGACGTGGCAGCAGAGGAAGGGGTCGAGGCAGCACTAGTCGCAGCCAGAGGCCAGTGCTCCCGGTGTCATCCAGCGGTCGTGTCTCCACCGACAACCCTGCCGTCATCGATTGGTTGACTCGGTCATCTTCCTCTTCCCAGGTCACCTCTGACACCTACAGCCAACGGTCGGTGGGTACGTCAGACACAACCGTTAGTTGGCATGGCCCAGGAGCAAGCCCACTGAAATCACGTGTCCTCTACCTGCCCCTGTCCTTTGGTGTTCCCTCACCAAGCGAAGTATCGCATGCTGTGGGCTCAGCCCCACTGTACAGTGAGGAAGAGCTAACAGAGGGCGGTCAGGAACGGGGGGAGACATCCTCCTCTTCAGCAGCCAGGCGAAGAAGTATTGGCGAGGAGAGTGGCTCGGTAGCCGGTCTAGAGACAGGTCTGTCTCCTGACCCACAAGCAGCCGAGGGGGCTAGTAGTGAGGCGGAGACCCTAATTGATGATGATGAGGCTGATCGCACTTGGCAGCCTTGTCGTCATCAGGCTATTGCTTCCGCATCATCAGGAGAAGAGGGTGCCAGCTTGGCAGCGAGCAAAACAGTCGGTGGGTTGCCCAGGAGGCAGCAGGGTCGCAGCAGTGTCAGTGGAGGCAAACGGCCACGGAGTAGAGCACCAGCTCCACTGCAGCCTACCACCACGGCCAGTAGTGGTGCCGGTGTGCACGGAGGAAGTAGCAGTCAGCCAGTGAGGAGTAGCGGGGGCAAAGTTTCCTACTCGGCGGTGTGGCAATTTTTCGTCAAGCCGCCTGAGGAAGTAAACGTAGCCGTATGTCGACTATGTGGGCAGAAAGTCAAGCGTGGCCAGGGGGCCCATGTTGGGACTACAGCGTTGCGTCAGCATATGCAGCGTCGCCATTCGGTGGCCTGGGAAAACCGTGATAAAGATACGGCGGTTCTGCCTGCCCCAGCCCCCGCTCCATCACACGCTCCGTTACTTGCTCCGTCACCCGACGTCAATCGCCCTCTATCAGCCAGTCAAGGCTCCAACACTTCTGCTGAGGGGAGTTGGCGCTCGTTGGCATCTTCCGCTCGTTCAGATGCTGCTTCTCCTGCTACTCCTCTTCACGGATTCCGTCAGCAGTCTTTCTTGGAATCCGTTTCCAAGAGACAACAGTTTGCGAGCACGCACCCGACGGTGCAGAAGCTGAACATCCTCCTGTCCAAGTTGCTGGTGCTGCAGTCCCTCCCTTTCCAAGTGGTGGACTCAGCACCTTTCCGAGAAATGATGGCTTGTTCCGAGCCGCGGTGGAGAGTGCCAAGACGGCATTTCTTCGCCAAAAAGGCAGTGCCAGCCCTGCATTCACATGTAGAAGAGATGGTGGGCCAGTCTTTGAGCATGTCGGTCTCTGCCAAAGTGCACGGCAGCGCCGACGTGTGGAGCTGTAACTACGGTCAGGGACAGTACATGTCATTTACGGCCCACTGGGTGAATGTGGTGCCGGCACAGCCGCACCAGCAACTTGGACAGGTCACGCCGCTTTTGCCTCCACGTTTGCACGTGCTTGGTCCAGCAAAGATGTCCGCCTCTACCACCTCTTCTTCCGCCGTGTCCTCAGCCGCCACCCCCGTGCCAAGTCCCATTACCCGACCGGCATATCACATGTGCAGGGCGCAACGGTGTCACGCTGTGCTGCACCTGGTATGCCTTGGCGAACGTAGTCACACAGGGGAGGAACTTCTCAGTGTAATGAACAGAGAAATCGACAGATGGCTGTCTCCGCGCAAACTGAAAATCGGAACCATGTTGACCGACAACGGAAAGAACATGGTGTCTGCTCTGCGTCAAGGAAGGTTGTGCCATGCGCCATGCATGGCTCACGTGTTCAATCTGGTTGTCAAGCGGTTCCTAAAATCCACCATCCCACTGCAAGACATCCTTAAAATGTCACGTAAATTTTGCATGCATTTCAGCCATTCCTACACCGCAAAGCACACCCTCCTTGAGCTGCAGCGGCAGAACGGAATTCCACAGCATCGCCTGATCTGCGACGTTGCAACAAGGTGGAATTCAACCCTACATATGTTAGACCGCCTTTACGAACAGCGAAAGGCCATCACCGATTTCCTGATGTTACAAGCGGATAAAGGTACTCCCCTGTGTAACTTAGATGTCAGCCATTGGCAGCTCATGCGTGACACCTGCCGCTTGCTCAGGCCCTTTGAGGAGGCCACGCTATTCGTGAGTCGGCAGGACTATGGGATGAACGACGTCATTCCTCTGTTGCACGTCCTGGAACAAATGCTGTTAACAATGGCTGGTCAGGGTGCGGTAGACGTGGCGCACAGATCTCAACGCCACATGACCCCTGTGGGGGCAGGACAGGAAGAAGAGGAGGAGGTAGAGGAGGACATTGGTGCTCAGGAATTATTGAGTGAAATGGGTGGTTTTTCCACTCAGCGGACAGGAGTGGAGGAGCAGGAGCATGTGGTAGAGGAGGAGGAGGAGGAGACAGAGGACCCAGACGCACTGTGGCAGTATGCTGTGGAGATGGAGGAAGGGTGTCCCTCGCATTCCTTGGCACAAATGGCCCATAGCATGCTCGGTTGCTTGCGTAGCGACAGCCGAATAATAACCATCAGACAGAGGGATGACTTTTGGCTGTCCACCTTGTTGGACCCTCGCTACCGTTCAAAAATGGTGGCCTTTTTCACACCTGCTGAGAGGGAGGACAAAATAACGTACTATAAAAACCACCTATGTAGTCAGTTGGTCTCTGCCTTTCTGCGCCAACGTCCATCCTCAGACACTGTGGGCCCTGTGCGCTCGCTTTCCGCTGCCATGGCAGCAGGGGAGGGGTGGGGTGGTAGGAGCAGTGGTAGCTCCACCAGCAGCGGCTGCCTCAGTCTGCAGTCGATGATGAGTAGCTTTCTTCACCAGCGCAGTGAGGAAACTACTAACCAGCCGCAGCAGCATCAGGTGGACCTGGAGCAGGACCTCAAACAACAGGCTTGGGCCTACTTGGACAGCACCCTGCCAACCGAGGTAGACAATCCCCTTGACTACTGGGCAACGAAACTTGACCTTTGGCCCCAACTAGCTGAATTTGCCCTTGAAAGGCTGTCATGCCCGACCAGTAGCGTGGCATCGGAGCGCGTGTTTAGTGCGGCAGGAGGTATTGTAACTCCGCGGAGGACACGACTGTCCACCCAAAGTGTGGAGAGACTCACGTTTGTGAAAATGAATCAGGCGTGGATTAGTCTGGATTTCAAACCACCAGTTCCTGACACAACTGACTAAATCCGCCATGAGTCATGCCCCAAACATGTTATTATTTTTAAGAAGAAACAGCAGTGAGCGCTAATCCTGAAAGCGGCTAGGCACTCTAAGCAACCAATAAAACTTAAAAGCAATAACATAAAATAGTGCAGCGCTGAAAATAATGACAATATGACAGAAAAATAGTCCACTAAAAGTCTTAGTCATATAAACGTATCCAGTGTCAGATGTGGATTCAGAATTGGTGATCCGTGTGGAAATGGCTGGAAAACGCACTCACCAGAAGTAAGACACATAAACGCAGTGTGCATATAAAGCTTATGGATCTTCAATCCAGAGGGAAGTAAAGCTGATCTGGTTACAGGAATGGTGGATCCCTCCTCCGTAGATGCAGCAACAGATCTTCCTTAACACGATTAGATGTAGAATTCCAAGACCCAGGTTCTGCAAGCAAAAGCTCCTCAAGGGAGTTTTAGGGAAGGACACCCATAGTGAAGTAGGTAATAAAAGGCAGCTTTATTCACAATAATGATATCCAATTCAAAGCAGGCAGGTATCATACAGATGTGTCAGCAAGACAACTAACCCTGGCACTTTGAATAGTGGCCGCCGGGCCTCCACGTGGCACCGGCGGCGTAGCGTCTCGACGTCCAGGCTCCTCCTTACGCGTTACGTGCGCACGCACATCTTCAGAGGTATGGAACCATTGACGTGTGGACGCGAATGGGCGCATATATATAGGCATAATGACGCATGCGCAGTAGCATGTGCGCCAATGCGCAAAACCCAAGGCGCATGCGCGTGGCTCCGTCTTCCATTTTAATGGAGCCCGGAGACACAGGGTGGGAGGGCGAAATGCCCTATTATTGACAGATAAATGTCAAAAGAAGTCAAGTTCAACAACGGTGTAAAATACACCTATTTAAAACAATCCGATGTGGATCTATGTAAAATATGCAAAGAGGCGCGATAGCGCCAATATGTTGAACTTATTTCCAATTAGATAGTATCTAAGTAAATATATACATGCGTCATTATAACTTAAAATAAACATTCAGTGAAAACATCATATACATAAAAGTAAAGGAAAAAGTTCCTAAAAAATAAAATACAAATAAGAAGGCTGCAGAACTAAATCTGCACCAACCTAAGTAAAAATGCAAATCATTAAGAGATCATGAAAAGTGCTAAGGTGGGAGCGCATGTGAAAAGGTCAAGCCATGCGTCCATAACCATGCGTCTAAAACATGGAAAAATGGGGTGAAATCATATCATCCATTAGCAATAAAGCAGTTAAGATCTAGATCTATATTGAGCCCCGCTGGGTGGGAAGTACCCAATTCGAAAATATGTTTAGTCTCCAGCTGGGAAACTGCTCTCACTTTATGTGTACCTCTCCAGTGTGGGGTGACTAAGTCGATCCCCACAAACTTGAGTGATGTGGGATCTCTATGGTGAAAACGTCTATAATGTAGAGATAGAGAATGGTCTTTATAACCTTTTCTGATATTGGCAATGTGTTCCCGAAGGCGATCTCTAAGCCTCCTGGTGGTCCGGCCAATATATTGCTTGGAGCACGGGCATTCAAGTAGGTATACTACAAACTTGCTGTCACAACTAATAAATTTGTCTATTTCGTATGTCTTGTGTGTTTGACTGGAATTGTAGGAAAAGATTTTCTTCTTTCTAATTCCATTGCACTTACAAGCGATGCACCTATTACAGGGGTAAAAACCCTTCATATTAAATAATGTGAGTGGTTGGGCAGGGGGGTTAATAATATTAGGAGATATTTTATCTCTGAGAATGGCTGGTCTCCGAAAAATTACTTCAGGTGTCTCAGGAAGTATGTCCTTCAAAACTGGATCTGATTTTAATATGTTCCAATTCTTCCTGATGATATGTTTAACCGCTCTATGTTGGACAGAGAAGGTAGTGATGAACGGACAAAAAATATCATTCATTTTCTTGGAATTGGATAAAATATCTCCTAATATTATTAACCCCCCTGCCCAACCACTCACATTATTTAATATGAAGGGTTTTTACCCCTGTAATAGGTGCATCGCTTGTAAGTGCAATGGAATTAGAAAGAAGAAAATCTTTTCCTACAATTCCAGTCAAACACACAAGACATACGAAATAGACAAATTTATTAGTTGTGACAGCAAGTTTGTAGTATACCTACTTGAATGCCCGTGCTCCAAGCAATATATTGGCCGGACCACCAGGAGGCTTAGAGATCGCCTTCGGGAACACATTGCCAATATCAGAAAAGGTTATAAAGACCATTCTCTATCTCTACATTATAGACGTTTTCACCATAGAGATCCCACATCACTCAAGTTTGTGGGGATCGACTTAGTCACCCCACACTGGAGAGGTACACATAAAGTGAGAGCAGTTTCCCAGCTGGAGACTAAACATATTTTCGAATTGGGTACTTCCCACCCAGCGGGGCTCAATATAGATCTAGATCTTAACTGCTTTATTGCTAATGGATGATATGATTTCACCCCATTTTTCCATGTTTTAGACGCATGGTTATGGACGCATGGCTTGACCTTTTCACATGCGCTCCCACCTTAGCACTTTTCATGATCTCTTAATGATTTGCATTTTTACTTAGGTTGGTGCAGATTTAGTTCTGCAGCCTTCTTATTTGTATTTTATTTTTTAGGAACTTTTTCCTTTACTTTTATGTATATGATGTTTTCACTGAATGTTTATTTTAAGTTATAATGACGCATGTATATATTTACTTAGATACTATCTAATTGGAAATAAGTTCAACATATTGGCGCTATCGCGCCTCTTTGCATATTTTACATAGATCCACATCGGATTGTTTTAAATAGGTGTATTTTACACCGTTGTTGAACTTGACTTCTTTTGACATTTATCTGTCAATAATAGGGCATTTCGCCCTCCCACCCTGTGTCTCCGGGCTCCATTAAAATGGAAGACGGAGCCACGCGCATGCGCCTTGGGTTTTGCGCATTGGCGCACATGCTACTGCGCATGCGTCATTATGCCTATATATATGCGCCCATTCGCGTCCACACGTCAATGGTTCCATACCTCTGAAGATGTGCGTGCGCACGTAACGCGTAAGGAGGAGCCTGGACGTCGAGACGCTACGCCGCCGGTGCCACGTGGAGGCCCGGCGGCCACTATTCAAAGTGCCAGGGTTAGTTGTCTTGCTGACACATCTGTATGATACCTGCCTGCTTTGAATTGGATATCATTATTGTGAATAAAGCTGCCTTTTATTACCTACTTCACTATGGGTGTCCTTCCCTAAAACTCCCTTGAGGAGCTTTTGCTTGCAGAACCTGGGTCTTGGAATTCTACATCTAATCGTGTTAAGGAAGATCTGTTGCTGCATCTACGGAGGAGGGATCCACCATTCCTGTAACCAGATCAGCTTTACTTCCCTCTGGATTGAAGATCCATAAGCTTTATATGCACACTGCGTTTATGTGTCTTACTTCTGGTGAGTGCGTTTTCCAGCCATTTCCACACGGATCACCAATTCTGAATCCACATCTGACACTGGATACGTTTATATGACTAAGACTTTTAGTGGACTATTTTTCTGTCATATTGTCATTATTTTCAGCGCTGCACTATTTTATGTTATGTTATTATTTTTAACATAGGCCTCTGTATGGCCTTCAATTTAAGCTGCTTACGCTTCGCCACTCTGCCATGGGCCCCTGTACCGCCTCCTCATGCTGCTGCCAGGTCCAGAGTGTGTCATGGGTCCCTGTACGGCCTCCCATTGCTGCTGTCTCCATCGCCACACTCTGCCATGTGCCACTTTCAGGTCTCCTCACACTGCTGGTGGGTTCCATTTTGTCATAGGGTGCTGGCAGATTACGGGCCTCCCATTGCTGCTGCCAGGCCCGTAATCTGCCATGGGCCCCCGTACCGACTCCTCATGCTGCTGCCAGGTCCAGAGTGTGTCATGGGTCCCTGTACGGCCTCCCATTGCTGCTGTCTCCATCGCCACACTCTGCCATGTGCCACTTTCAGGTCTCCTCACACTGCTGGTGGGTTCCATTTTGTCATAGGGTGCTGGCAGATTACGGGCCTCCCATTGCTGCTGCCAGGCCCGTAATCTGCCATGGGCCCCCGTACCGACTCCTCATGCTGCTGCCAGGTCCGTAATCTGTCATGGGCCCCTGTACCGCCTCCTCATGCTGCTGCCAGGTCCAGAGTGTGTCATGGGTCCCTGTACGGCCTCCCATTGCTGCTGTCTCCATCGCCACACTCTGCCATGTGCCACTTTCAGGTCTCCTCACACTGCTGGTGGGTTCCATTTTGTCATAGGGTGCTGGCAGATTACGGGCCTCCCATTGCTGCTGCCAGGCCCGTAATCTGTCATGGGCCCCTGTACCGCCTCCTCATGCTGCTGCCAGGTCCAGAGTGTGTCATGGGTCCCTGTACGGCCTCCCATTGCTGCTGTCTCCATCGCCACACTCTGCCATGTGCCACTTTCAGGTCTCCTCACACTGCTGGTGGGTTCCATTTTGTCATAGGGTGCTGGCAGATTACGGGCCTCCCATTGCTGCTGCCAGGCCCGTAATCTGCCATGGGCCCCCATACCGACTCCTCATGCTGCTGCCAGGCCCGTAATCTGTCATGGGCCCCTGTACCGCCTCCTCATGCTGCTGCCAGGTCCAGAGTGTGTCATGGGTCCCTGTACGGCCTCCCATTGCTGCTGTCTCCATCGCCACACTCTGCCATGTGCCACTTTCAGGTCTCCTCACACTGCTGGTGGGTTCCATTTTGTCATAGGGTGCTGGCAGATTACGGGCCTCCCATTGCTGCTGCCAGGCCCGTAATCTGCCATGGGCCCCCGTACCGACTCCTCATGCTGCTGCCAGGCCCGTAATCTGTCATGGGCCCCTGTACCGCCTCCTCATGCTGCTGCCAGGTCCAGAGTGTGTCATGGGTCCCTGTACGGCCTCCCATTGCTGCTGTCTCCATCGCCACACTCTGCCATGTGCCACTTTCAGGTCTCCTCACACTGCTGGTGGATTCCATTTTGTCATAGGGTGCTGGCAGATTACGGGCCTCCCATTGCTGCTGCCAGGCCCGTAATCTGTCATGGGCCCCTGTACCGCCTCCTCATGCTACTGCCAGGTCCAGAGTGTGTCATGGGTCCCTGTACGGCCTCCCATTGCTGCTGTCTCCATCGCCACACTCTGCCATGTGCCACTTTCAGGTCTCCTCACACTGCTGGTGGGTTCCATTTTGTCATAGGGTGCTGGCAGATTACGGGCCTCCCATTGCTGCTGCCAGGCCCGTAATCTGTCATGGGCCCCTGTACCACCTCCTCATGCTACTGCCAGGTCCAGAGTGTGTCATGGGTCCCTGTACGGCCTCCCATTGCTGCTGTCTCCATCGCCACACTCTGCCATGTGCCACTTTCAGGTCTCCTCACACTGCTGGTGGGTTCCATTTTGTCATAGGGTGCTGGCAGATTACGGGCCTCCCATTGCTGCTGCCAGGCCCGTAATCTGCCATTGGCCCCCGTACCGACTCCTCATGCTGCTGCCAGGCCCGTAATCTGTCATGGGCCCCTGTACCGCCTCCTCATGCTGCTGCCAGGTCCAGAGTGTGTCATGGGTCCCTGTACGGCCTCCCATTGCTGCTGTCTCCATCGCCACACTCTGCCATGTGCCACTTTCAGGTCTCCTCACACTGCTGGTGGGTTCCATTTTGTCATAGGGTGCTGGCAGATTACGGGCCTCCCATTGCTGCTGCCAGGCCCGTAATCTGTCATGGGCCCCTGTACCGCCTCCTCATGCTGCTGCCAGGTCCAGAGTGTGTCATGGGTCCCTGTACGGCCTCCCATTGCTGCTGTCTCCATCGCCACACTCTGCCATGTGCCACTTTCAGGTCTCCTCACACTGCTGGTGGGTTCCATTTTGTCATAGGGTGCTGGCAGATTACGGGCCTCCCATTGCTGCTGCCAGGCCCGTAATCTGTCATGGGCCCCTGTACCGCCTCCCCATGCTGCTGCCAGGTCCAGAGTGTGTCATGGGTCCCTGTACGGCCTCCCATTGCTGCTGTCTCCATCGCCACACTCTGCCATGTGCCACTTTCAGGTCTCCTCACACTGCTGGTGGGTTCCATTTTGTCATAGGGTGCTGGCAGATTACGGGCCTCCCATTGCTGCTGCCAGGCCCGTAATCTGCCATGGGCCCCCGTACCGACTCCTCATGCTGCTGCCAGGTCCAGAGTGTGTCATGGGTCCCTGTACGGCCTCCCATTGCTGCTGTCTCCATCGCCACACTCTGCCATGTGCCACTTTCAGGTCTCCTCACACTGCTGGTGGGTTCCATTTTGTCATAGGGTGCTGGCAGATTACGGGCCTCCCATTGCTGCTGCCAGGCCCGTAATCTGCCATGGGCCCCCGTACCGACTCCTCATGCTGCTGCCAGGTCCGTAATCTGTCATGGGCCCCTGTACCGCCTCCTCATGCTGCTGCCAGGTCCAGAGTGTGTCATGGGTCCCTGTACGGCCTCCCATTGCTGCTGTCTCCATCGCCACACTCTGCCATGTGCCACTTTCAGGTCTCCTCACACTGCTGGTGGGTTCCATTTTTTCATAGGGTGCTGTATGGCCTCCCATTGCTGCTGCCTCCACCGCCACACTGTGGCTCCACACTCTGGTTTTGGCCCCGTGACTGCCCAAATGAGTGAAGTGTGCGGTGATTCTAAGATCGACGGCACTCATCTGCATGTCATACTGACTGACATGATTATTTCTCTTCCCCAGCAGACTCCAAGGGCATTTAAACTAAAGGTACAGTGTTCTGCACTAATATAAAGGCTCTCTGAAGCCTAGAAACACCCTTTTTATAAGTTAAATTCGCAGCGAATATATTCGACTCGAATCGAATTTATTCCACGAATTTGCCGAATCAACCGAATCGAATTTTTGAATAATTCGCTCATCTCTACCTAGCACCAAACCCCCCCAAATGACCAATTTTTGGAAAGTAGACACCCCAAGGAATTTGATAAGAAGCATGGTGAGTATTTTTCAGATCTCGTTTGTTGCCACAAGTTTTTGGAAAATGAAGAAAGAAAACAAAAACATATTTTTTCTTTTCTTTTTTTATATTTCAAAACTTTGCGAGAAAAAATGAGATCTGCAAAATGCTTACCATGCCTCTTTTTAAATTCCTTGGAGTGTCAACTTTCCAAAAAAGGGTCATTTGTGGGAGGGGGGGTGTGCTATCCTGGCATGTCAGGGCCTTCAAAACTGTGATAGGTAGTGAGGAAGTAAAATGAAGAAGTTACGCACCTTCAGGTTTTCAAAGTGGTCATTGGATTTCAGGCTCCTGTATGTGGCTAGGCTCCCAAAAAGTCTCACACATGTGGTATCCTCATACTCGGTAGAAGTAGCAGAATGTATTCTGGGGTGTGATTCCACATATACCCATGGCTTGTGCGAGAAATAAATCATTTAAATGACAACTTTGTGTAAAAAAAAAAAATGTTTTTGTAATTTTCCAGAAACGTGTGGAAAAAAAATAAATCTTCCATGGACACTATATGCCTCTCAGCAGATAGCTTAGGGTGCCTACTTTCCGAAAAGGGGTCATTTGGGGGTGTTTGTTCTATCCTGGTATTTTAGCACTTCAAGAAATGTGATGGGCAGTCAGAAAGTAAAAACTGTGTAAATTTCAAATTATCTATACCATAGTTTGTAGATGCTATAACTTTCACACAAAGCAATCAATATACACTTATTGGGATTTTTTTTACCAAAAACATGTAGCAGAATACATTTTGGCCTAAATTTAGGACGAAATTTTAGATTTTTGGATATTTTTCATGATGGAAATGAAAAATTATTGGGTTTTTTTTTTCAAAAGTTTGGGGTTTTTTTTGTTTATAGTGCAAAAAATAAAAAGCGCACAGGTGATCAAATACCACCAAAAGAAAGCTCTATTTGTGTGAAAGAAACATCATAAATTTTGTTTGGGTGCAGCTTTGCATGACCGCGTAATTGTCATTTAAACTAGTGCAGCGCTATGCGCTATATAGCAACAAATGGGATAAATTACACTATCTATACCATAGTTTGTAGACACTATAACCTTCGCACAAAGCAATCAATATACACTTCTTGGGATTTTTTTTACCAAAAACATGTAGCAGAATACATTTTGGCTTAAATTTCTGACTAACTTTGAGTTTACAATATATTTTTTTATAGCTGAAAGTAGAAAATATCATTTTTTTTCAAAATTTTCATGTTTTTTTTGTTTATAGCGCAAAAAATAAAAAGCGCACAGGTGATCAAATACCACCAAAAGAAAGCTCTATTTGTGTGAAAAAAAGGACGTAAATTTCATTTATGTACAGGATTGCATGACTGCGGAATTGTCAGTTAAACTAGTGCAGCGCTGTATAGCAAAAAAAAGGCATAAATGACAGTATCTATACCATAGTTAGAATAGAAAATATTGTTTTTTTTCAAAAGTTTGGTGTTTTTTTTCACACACATAGGGCTTTCTTTTGGTGGTATTATATCACCTGTGCGCTTTTTATTTTTTGCGCTATAAACAAAAAAAAGGACATACATTTTGTTTGGGTACAGAATTGTATGACCGCGCAATTATCAGTTGAATTAGTGGAGCGCCAAACAGCAAAAAAAAGGCTTGGTCATTAAGGGGGGTAAATCCTCAGGAGCTCAAGTGGTTAATAGAGTGATCATTGCTAATATAAAGCACTGATGCTGTACTAATGACACTTGGCAGAAAGGGTTAACATCTGGGGCGATCAAATGGTTAACTGTGTGCTGCTTTACTATGTGTGCTGTGTATGTTTTATTTGGGAAACATGCTGCTGTGCATTTCTCTGCTGTGCAGAGAAATACACAGCAGCATGTTATTGCTGGCAACAAAAAGACCTGTGTGTTCACATACAGGTCTCTAGCCTGTCAGTGTTACTTGGCAATTGCCAGGTGCTGATGGAGAATCTGTGTCCGGGACTCGGTGAATGACATCCGTAGCCGCTAATGGTGGTACGTGCGGCATGTGTGCACCCCCTACCCGGAAATGCAAATCACGTACTGTATATATACGTGACTGTGCACAGCCCTGTAGCAGTATTTCTGCTAAAGGGCGGAGCGAAACTGGTTAAATATTTCCACGGTTTCCTTTCCTCCTTAGCCAAACAAGTACTGTATTTAATCAATGCAGTGTGGGGGATGGTGTGTACCCCACTGCATAAGTAAATTTATCAAAAGCCCACATTGGGGCTTTACATTTATTTTCAATATTGACTCTTACCTGTTATATAGGATACAGGGAGCAGACAAGTTTTAAAAATATACAGCTGTATATAAAATCTTTCGTTAGACTAAAAGATAACCCATCACCTAAAAGAAAAAAACCTGGACATTTGGCAATTCACTAATTAGACAAAGTAACTTTTTTTTCTGCTGAGTCTGTCAGTGTCTGGATCAGTGTTACTGTGGAATAATAAATTCACTCTGATTGGTGCCATATTGAATAATACTCTGCAATGTCCAGACACAGATCATTGACAGGAGAAGCGACACTATGTAAGTTCAATGAAACCGGCAGGCTGCTTTCTGCCAAAGTATCAAAAATATAAATATAAATTCCGAAAAGCTCTGATTTTCCGCTGTTGATTACGTGGCAATGTGTTTAAAATAAAAAGCCTTTTCTGCAGTGTCTCCTCCTTTTGTAAAACTCTGTGATCTTGCCTCACATGTGACAGCGATAATTCTATGCAGGCCACAAGCAAACTGGTGTAATAATGAAGACATTTTTCATGAATAGTGAATACGATTATTAGCCTGCTTTTAAGAACAGATGTTGAAAACTGTAATGCATTAGCAAATTGTTACTGCCTACACTGCCTAACACATATTTGACTTTGTCGCTAACCCTCCTGTGTAAATGGTAAATAATTAGACATTTTATAAGCACTGTGTTTAATAAATTGCTAATTGTGAAAATTCATACATTGGCACTAAAAGTGACTCAAAAAATCTCTAAAAGTGAAGATTTGTTAAGTTGTGAGAAACATCTAACATTGTTAATTGTCCTTAAAACGTATCTTCACCCTCAGGAAAGAAATCTCTCCTATCCACCCCTCCTCCCCTTCACTGCCAGAATAGGGCTGTCTTTTTTGTTTGTTCGTTTAATCTTTGTAAAAAAAAAAGTGCTACCCTGCCTCTTCTTGCATTTATTTTTCAAGGTGAATGACGTGCACTGTCCTCCCTTTGCTTCCTGGGATATGCAGGTCACATATCCCAGGAGGCACAGCGCTTCATTCAGAAGGGAGGAGAGGGGTGTGCCTAGTTCTGCATGATCTGGAGGTGTGCTGGCTGAACCAGGAAGAGCTGGCACACCTCTTGCTGATGTCACAATCAACATAGTGGCATGGAACCAAGATGTGGCGGAATACAAGAGAATCTCAGCGGGACAATGCTGGATCCCCTGGGTGGGTGAGAAGCAGAAATATGCAGAATGGACCACCCTGTAAGCGGGGGGAGGCAAAGGTGAGGTGGGTGAAGATCCTATTTGAGCAGTACCCTAAAAAGATTTTTTTTATAGGAATGCCTCCTTAAAATTAGTAGTGCACTTCTTTGTATGTGAGTGTACCTAGGCACCCCTGTGCATCCCACCTTAGCTGTACACTGCTGTGTGGGATTTAAGGCACTACTACATCTGACTGCTAGTCTCACCATAGGTTTCACTACAGGTCTGCTCACTGTTCTCCTTGCTGGAGGCCCTGACATTAGGAAGCAAAGCCTTGCCTTTACAAAGATGGCCCCCTCCACAGAGAAACAGTGCAGAGCAAGGCATGGTAAGTCAGTAATTGGGAAATGAGGACTAGTCCTTTATCTTCTGCCTGCCCTCTGTTTGGCCACTGCATCATTCAGTTCCTCTAAAAAAAAAAATGTATGTATATATATATATATATATAGTCAGGTCCATAAATATTGGGACATCAACACAATTCTAACATTTTTGGCTTTATACACCACCACAATGGATTTGAAATGAAACAAACAAGATGTGCTTTAACTGCAGACTGTCAGCTATAATTTGAGGGTATTTACATCCAAATTAGGTGAACGGTGTAGGAATTACAACAGTTTGCATATGTGCCTCTCACTTTTTAAGGGACCAAAAGTAATGGGACAATTGGCTTATCAGCTGTTCCATGGCCAGGTGTGTGTTATTCCCTCATTATCCCAATTACAATGAGCAGATAAAAGGTCCAGAGTTCATTTCAAGTGTGCTATTTGCATTTGGAATCTGTTGCTGTCAACTCTCAAGATGAGATCCAAAGAGCTGTCACTATCAGTGAAGCAAGCCATCATTAGGCTGAAAAAACAAAACAAACCCATCAGAGAGATAGCAAAAACATTAGGCATGGCCAAAACAACTGTTTGGAACATTCTTAAAAAGAAGGAACGCACCGGTGAGCTCAGCAACACCTAAAAACCTGGAAGACCACGGAAAACAACTGTGGTGGATGACCAAAGAATTCTTTCCCTGGTGAAGAAAACACCCTTCACAACAGTTGGCCAGATCAAGAACACTCTCCAGGAGGTAGGTGTATATGTGTCAAAGTCAACAATCAAGAGAAGACTTCACCAGAGTGAATACAGAGGGTTCACCACAAGATGGAAACCATTGGTGAGCCTCAAAAACAGGAAGGCCAGATTAGAGTTTGCCAAACGACATGTAAAAAAGCCTTCACAGTTCTGGAACAACATCCTATGGACAGATGAGACCAAGATCAACTTGTACCAGAGTGATGGGAAGAGAAGAGTACGGAGAAGGAAAGGAACTGCTCATGATCCTAAGCATACCACCTCATCAGTGAAGCATGGTGGTGGTAGTGTCATGGCGTGGGCATGTATGGCTGCCAATGGGACTGGTTCTCTTGTATTTATTGATGATGTGACTGCTGACAAAAGCAGCAGGATGAATTCTGAAGTGTTTCGGGCAATATTATCTACTCATATTCAGCCAAATGCTTCACAACTCATTGGACGCCGCTTCACAGTGCAGATGGACAATGACCCAAAGCAGACTGCAAAAGCAACCAAAGAGTTTTTTAAGGGAAAGAAGTGGAATGTTATGCAATGGCCAAGTCAGTCACCTGACCTGAATCCGATTGAGCATGCATTTCACTTGCTGAAGACAAAACTGAAGGGAAAATGCCCCAAGAACAAGCAGGAACTGAAGACAGTTGCAGTAGAGGCCTGGCAGAGCATCACCAGGGATGAAACCCAGCGTCTGGTGATGTCTATGCGTTCCAGACTTCAGGCTGTAATTGACTGCAAAGGATTTGCAACCAAGTATTAAAAAGTGAAAGTTTGATTTATGATTATTATTCTGTCCCATTACTTTTGGTCCCTTGTCAAGTGGGAGGCACATATGCAAAGTGTTGTCATTCCTACACTGTTCACCTGATTTGGATGTAAATACCTTCAAATTAAAGCTGGCAGTCTGCAGTTAAAGCACATCTTGTTTGTTTCATTTCAAATCCATTGTGGTGGTGTATAGAGCCAAAAATGTTAGAATTGTGTCGATGTCCCAATATTTATGGACCTGACTGTATATACACAGTTGTGTTCAAAATAATAGCAGTGTGTTGAAAAAAGTGAATAAAGCTCAAAATCCTTCTAATAGCTTTTATTTCCATACACACAAATGCATTGGGAACATTACACATTCTATTCCAAATCAAAACATGAAGAAAAATATATCAAATTTGTGTTGTTCCTCTAAAAAATGTGAAGAAACGTGAATATTGGACTGTTCAATGTTTGTTTTCTTCTTTACAAACTCAAACATTCACTATATAAACTGAAAAATGTTTGCAGATTTTGCTTTCCTTTGAATCACTTAATTCATATTTAGTTGTATAACCACTGTTTCTGAGAACTGCTGTACATCTGTGTTGCATGGAGTCAACCAACTTCTGGCACCTGTGAACGGGTATTCCAGCCCAGGATGATTGGACTACATTCCACAGTTCTTCTCTATTTCTTGGTTTTGCCTCAGAAACTGCATTTTTGATGTCACCCACAAGTTTTCTATTGGATTAAGATCCGGGGATTGGGCTGGCCACTCCATAACGTCAATCTTGCTGATCTGGAACCAAGATGTTGCACGTTTACTGGTGTGTTTGGGGTTGTTGTCTTGTTGGAACACCCATTTCAAGGGCATTTCCTCTTCAGCATAAGGCAGCATGACCTCTTCAAGTATTCTGATGTATTCAAACTGATCCATGATCCCTGGTTTCCAATAATTAGCCCAACACTGTAGTATGAGAAACATCCCCATATCATGATGCTTGCGCAACCATGCTTCACTGTCTTCACAGTGTACTGTGGCTTGAATTCAGTGTTTGGGGGTCGTCTGACGAACTGTCTGTGGCCACTAGACTCAAAAAGAACAATCTTACTTTCATCAGTCCACAAATTGTTGCGCCATTTCTCTTTAGGCCAGTCAATGTGCTCTTTGGCAAATTGTAACCTCTTCAGCACATATCTTTTTTTCAACAGTGGAACTTTGCGGGGGCTTCTTGCAGATAGCTTGGCTTCACAAAGGCATCTTGTAACAGTACTCACAGGTAACTTTAGACCTTCTTTGATCTTCCTGGAGCTGTTCTTCTGAACAATGTCTGGAACGACCCATTTTCCTCAGAATTTCAGAGAGAAATGCACTGTAACCAGCATGTACAACATTTGCTGCCTTCCTTCCTTAAATAAGGGCAATAATTGCCACCTGTTTTTCAAAGAATGAATGACCTCACTAATAGAACTCCACACTGCTATTATTTTGAACATGCCCCTTTCAATTAGTGATTCAATTACACAGAATCAGCAGCATGCATGTCATGACTGTTGGGTCTGTTGGATTTCTATTACTCTACTACACCTACTAGTAAATTATTTGCCTTGTAGAAATATCACTAACCTGATCAATCACTTTTTTTTGGTAAAAATTATGTCTGACTGCTATTATTTTGAGCACAACTGTGTATATATATATATATATATATATATACAGTTGCAAGAAAAAGTATGTGAACCCCTTGGGATTACGTGGAGTTTTGCATGAATTGGGCATAAAATGTGCTCTGAACGTCATCTAAGTCACAACAATAGAAGAACACAGTCTGCTGAACATAATACTACACAAACATTAGATGTTGCCATGGTTTAATTGCACATAACATGTAAACATTCACAGTGCAGGGAGGAAAAAGTATGTGAACCTTTGGACTTAATAACTGGTTGACCCTCCTTTGGCAGCAATAACCTCAACCAAATGTTTCCTGTAGTTGCAGATCAGACCTGCACAAAGATCTGGAGTCATTTTGGACCACTCCTCTTCACAAAACTGTTTCAGTGTAGCAATATTCTTGGGATGTCTGGTGTGAATCGCTCTCTTAAGGTCATGCCACAGCATTTCAATGGGGTTGAGGTCAGGACTCTGACTGGGCCACTCCAGAAGGCGTATTCTGTGCTGTTGCAGCCATTGTTTTGTTGAATGACTTGTATGCTTTGGGTCATTGTCCTGTTGCATCAACCATCCTCTGCGGAGCTTCAGTTGGCGGACAGATGGTCGTACGTTTTCCTGCAAAATGTCTTGATAAACTCTGGAATTCATTTTCCCATCAATGACAACAATCCGTCCAGGCCCTGAGGCAGCAAAGCAGCCCCAAACCATGATGCTCCCTCCGCCTTGTTTCACAGTGGGGATGAGGTTTTGATGTTGGTGTGCTGGGCCTTTTTTTCTCCACACATAGTGTTGTGTGTTCTTCCCAAACAACTCAATCTTGGTTTCATCTGTCCACAGTATATTTTGCCAGTAGTGCTGTGGAACATCCAGGTGCTCTTTTGCAAACTTCAAACGTGCTGAAATCTTCTTTTTGGACAGCAATGGCTTCCTCCATGGTGTCCCCCATGTACTCCATTCTTGTTTAATGTTTTCCTTATTGTAGATGTGTCAACAAAAATGTTAGCATGTGCCAGAGATTTCTGTAGGTCTTTAGCTGACACTCTGGGGTTCTTCTTTACCTCATGCAGCATTCTGCGCTGTGCTCTTGCAGTCATTTTTACAGGACGACCACGCCTAGGGAGAGTAGCAACAGTGCTAAACTTTCTCCATTTGTAGACAGTCTGTCTTACCGTGGACACATGAACATCAAGGCTTTTGGAGATACTTTTGTAACCCTTTCCAGCTTCATGCAAATCAACAATTCTTGATGGTAGGTTTTCTGAGAGCTCTTTTCTGCGAGGCATGGTTCACATCAGACAGTGCTTCTTGAAACAAGTAAACCCAAAACAGGTGTGTGTTTTTTAAGGTCAGGACAGCTGTGAGCAACACATCCAATATCATCACACTGATTGGAGTCAAGGTTGGCTCACTCCTGGCTCCAATTAGCTCTGGGAGACGTCATTAAGCTAGGGCCTCACATACTTTTTCCTCCCTGCACTGTGAATGTTTACATGTTATGTGCAATTAAACCATGGCAACATCTAATGTTTGTGTAGTATTATGTTCAGCAGACTGTGTTCTTCTATTGTTGTGACTTAGATGACGTTCAGAGCGCATTTTATGCCCAATTCATGCAAAAATCCACGTAATCCCAAGGGGTTCACATACTTTTTCTTGCAACTGTATATTGCCAAAAGTATTGGGACGCCGGCCTTTACATGCACATGAACTTTAATGGCATCCCAATCTTGGTCTGTAGGGTTCAATATTGAGTTGGCCCACCCTTTGCAGCTATAACAGCTTCAGCTCTTCTGGAGAGGCTGTCCACAAGGTTTAGGAGTGTGTCTATGGGAATGTTTGACCATTCTTCCAGAAGCGCATTTGTGAGGTCAGGCACTGATGTCGGACGGAAAAACCTGGCTTGCAGTCTCCGCTCTAATTCATCCCAAGGGTGTTCTATAGAGTTGAGGTCCCTAAAATACCACTAACAGTTGACGGAATATTCAGTAGCAAGGAAATTTCATGGATGGACTTATTGCACAGGTGGCAACCTATCACGGTACCACTCTTGAATTCACTGAGCTCCTGAGAGTGACCCATTCTTTCACAAATGTTTGTAGTCTGCATGTCTAGGTGCTTGATTTTTTACAACTGTGGCCATGGAGGTGATTGGAACACCTGAATCCAATGATTTGAAGGAGTGTCCCAATATTTTTGCAATACAGTGTGTGTATATACACACTGCTCAAAAAATTTAAAGGAACACTTTTTAATCAGAGTATAGCATCAAATCGGTGAAACTAATGGGATATTGATCTATTCAGTTAAGTAGGAGAGGGGGTTGTTAATTGGTTTCATCTGCTTTGGAGATAATGAAATTAACAACAGGTGTACTAGATGGGCAGCAATCAGACGACCCCAAAAACAGGAATGGTTTTACAGGTGGAGGCCAATGATATTTTTTTTCCTACTCATCTTTTCTGACTGTTTTTCACTAATTTTGCATTTGGCTAGGGTCAGTGTCACTACTGGTAACATGAGACAATACCTGGACCCTACAGAGGTTGCACAGGTGGACAACTTCTCCAGGATGACACATCAATACGTGCCATTGTCAGAAGGTTTGCTGTGTCTCCCAGTCTCAAGAACATGGAGGAGATTTCAGGAGACAGGCAGTTACTCTAGGACAGATAGACAGGGCCGTAGAAGGTCCTTAACCCATCAGCAGGATTGGTATCTGCTCCTTTGTACAAGGAGGAACAGGATGAGCACTGCCAGAGCCCTAAAATATTACTTCCAGCAGGCCACTGGTATGAATGTCTCTGAGCAAACAATCAGAAACAGACTTCATGAGGGTGGTCTGAGGGCTCTACTTCCTCTAGTGGACCCTGTATTCACTGCCCCACCATAGATCTTGATTGGTATTTGCCATTGAACACTAAAATTGGCAGGTCCACCACTGGCATCCTGTGCTTTTTACAGATGAGAAAAGCTTCACCCTGAGCACATGTGACAGATGTGAAAGGGTCTGGAGAAGCCATGGAGAATGATATGCTGCGCTGCCAGCAACATTGTTCAGCATGACTGTTTTGGTGATGGGTCAGTGATGGTCTGGGGGGGGCATATCCATGGGGGTCAGTGATGGTCTGGGGGGGCATATCCATGGAGGGACGCACAGACCTCTACAGGCTAGACAATGGCACCCTGACAGCCATTAGGTATCTGGATGAAATCCTTGGACCCATTGTCAGACCCTATGCTGGTGCAGTGGGTCCTGGGTTCCTTCTGGTGTACAACAATGCCTGGTCTCATGTGGTGAGAGTATGCAGGCAGTGCCTGGAGGATGAAGGAATTGATACCATTCAATGGCCCCCAAGCTTGCATGACTTAAATCCAATAGAACACCTCTGGGATATCATGTTTCTGTCCATCCAGTGCTGCCAGGTTGCACCTCAGACTGTCCAGGAGCTCAGTGATGCCCTGGTCCAGATCTGGGAGGAAATACCCAGGGACACCATCCATCATCTCATTAGGAGCATGCCCCGACATTGTCAGGCATGCATACCAGCACATGGGGGCCATACAAACTACCATTTAGTACCAAGTACCATTTTGAGCTGCTGTAATGAACTTTCAGCAAAATGGACGAGCCTGCTGAATAATTTTTTCACTTTCATTTTCGGGGTGTCTTTGAATTCAGTCCTCTGTAGGTTGATAATTTTAATTTCCATCATACAATGGGGCATCCTTACATTCCTAACACATTACCCAGCCCATATCAATATAGATATCCAGCATGATAATTTTCCCCATTGAGAGCTGATGTGTTTTCAGTCACCAGCCACTTTATTAAGTACACCTGTTCAATTGCTTGGTAACACAAATTGCTAATCAATCACATGACAGCAACTCAATGCATTTCGGCAACTAGACTTGGTGAAGACAACTTGCTGATGTTCAAACTGAGCATCAGAATGGGGAACAAAGGGGATTTAAGTGACTGTGAACGTGGCATAGTTGTTGGTGCTAGATAGGCTGAGTATTTTAGAAATTGCTGATCTACTGGGATTTTCACACACAACCATCTCTAGGGTTTACAGAGAATGGTCCGGAAAAAGAGCAAATATCCAGTGAGTGGCAGTTGTGTGAATGAAAATGCCTTGTTGATGTCAGAGGTCAAAGGAGATTGGGCAGACTGGTTTAAGATTATATAAAGGCAACAGTAATTCAAATAACCATTCACTACAACCAAAGTATGCAGAATACTATCTCTGAACACACAACACGTTGAACCTTGAAGAAGATGGCTACAGCAGCAGAAGACCTCACCGATGCCACTCCTGTCAGCTAAGAACAGGAAAAAGAGGCTACAATCCGCACAGGCTCACCAAAATTGGACAATAGAAGATTGGAAAAACATTGCTTGGTCTGATGGGTTTCGATTTCAGCTGCGACATTAACATGGCAGGGTAAGATTCTGGCCTAAAACAACATGAAAGCATGGATCCATCCAGCCTTGTATCAATGGTTATTGGATGTACAGCTGACAAATCTGCAGCAACTGCATGATGCTATCTTGTCAACATGGACAAAACCTCTGAGGAATGTTTCTAACACCTTGTTGAATCTATGCGTCACAGAGCTAGTCCCCCCACCTGTTTCCTGCTTACCAACCCCCCCCCGAGTCCCCTCACTCCGCTGCCACCATGAGTCTGCCCTCTGCTGAGGCGCCATCCTACCCCTGTGGCTGAGCGACAGTAAGTCTGCCTCCCTGCTGTGCCTGCATGTGGATTCGCCACATGCAGGCTTCACTCCTGTCACCCTCCTTCCTGTCTCCACAGGCACGGCTCCCACGTTCCATGCCCGCCAGAAACAAAGGCCGCGCTCCCTGTGCAGGGCCAGCGTCGAGGTGGCAGGGCCCGTTGCCTGCTAAGGACCTCCCAGCCCTCTCCGCTCCCAAGATCTCCACTGCTAGCTGGCGTACTGGATTAACCCCATTGTGCCTGGACCTCTGCCCTGTGTGGACTTAACCCTCACTTCCCTGTGTGGACTTAACCCTCTCTGCCCTGATCCACATCCTGTTGACTGGATTAACCTTGTTGTGCCTGGACCTCTGCCCTGTGTTAACTTAACCCTCTCTGCCCTGTGTGGACTCAACCCTCTCTGTCCTGCATCCTGTGTATTGAATTAACCCTGTTGTGCCTGGACCTCTGCCCTGTGTGGACTCAACCCTCTCTGCCCTGCTCTGCATCCTGTGTATTGGATTAACCCTGTTGTGCCCAGACCTCTGCCCTATGCTGGACTTAGCCCGTCTCTGCCCAAACTCTTTGCCCATGGACTCCAACCCCTGCGGTGGCCCGCCGCCCTGTCCTATTGAACCCTGTGGACTATCGACCCCCTGTTGTCCCATATTGCCTTCCTGAGAGCCTGAGAGTATTGCTGTGCCTTGTGTTGTTCTGTGGACTAGCTGTTCAATTGTCTGCACTCCGAAAAACTCCCCAATAAACGCCCGCATAGTGGGTTCCGTGTGATCTGTCTCAATGTGCTCTCTCTGCGCTCCTATTTTTGTCATACTATGTCATGAAGAATGAAGGCTGTTCTGATGGCAAAAGCAGGTCCAACCCGGTACTAGCAAGGTGTACCTAATAAAGTGGCTGGTGAGTTGGATGTATACATATGCACAGCGATCAGCCGTAACAGTATGATAACCCATCTAATTTTGAGTTGCTCCTCCTTTTGCCACCAAAACAACCCTGACACATTGTGGCATGGACTCCACTCGGAGTTATTTCTCCAGCACGTCCCACATATGCTCAATGGGTTGAGATTTGGAGAATTTTCAGGCCATGTCAACATGTCAAACTTGCTATTGTGTTCCTTAAACCATTCTTGAACCATTTTTGCAGTGTGGCAGGGCTTATTATCCTGCTGAAAGAGGCCATTGCCATCAAGGAATACAGTTTCCATGAAGGGGTGTACTTTGTCAGCAACAATGTTTAGGTAGGTGGTACATGTCAAAATAACATTCACATGAATGGCAGGGCCCGAGACTTTTTAACAGAACATTTCCCAAAGCACCACAATGCCTCCACCAGCTTGCCTTCTTCCCATACTTCATCCAGTTGCTTCGTGGTCTTGTTCTGATGCCAACAAGCCATTTGTAGGAGCTTTTGGCTGTGGAAATGGATCAGCATGTGCACCCTGACTGGTCAGCAGCTGTGCAGCCCCATACATAACAAGCTGCAATGACAATGTTTTTCTGCTTTCAACACATCAACTTCAGGGACAACATGTTTAGCTGCTGCTTAATAGATCCTGCTGACTTTCAGATGCCATTGTAACAAGATAATCAATGGTATTACATTTACCTGTCAGTGAAAGGCCAGCAATAACTTAATGCTATGGCTGATTGTGTATGTGTATATATATATATATATATATATATATACAGTATGTAGTGCTCAGCATAGATGAGAACACCCCTTTTAAAAAGTAAGATTTTAATCAATATCTCAATGAACACAAGTACAATTTCCAAAATTTGACAAAACTGAGTTTTATAGAACATTCGTATAGCTCATTGCATGAAAGTAAGTTTATTAATATAACTTAGATTAGTCAGTTTTACTCAAATTAGTTGATGCAAACTTGAATACACCCCACAACAAAAACTACTACATCTAGTATTTTGTATGACCTCCATGATTTGTAAGGACAGCACCAAGTCTTCTAGGCATGGAACGAATAAGCTGGCGACGTATTGCGACATCGGTCTTTTTCCTTTCTGCAAGAACTACCACTTTTAGAGTCTGGAGGCTGGATGAAGAGTAATGCTCAACTTTTCTCTTCAGAATTCTCAATAGGTGTTCGATTGGGTTCAGATCAGGAGACATACTTGGCCACTGAATCACTTTCACCCTGCTCTTCTTCAGAAATGCAACAATGGCCTTAGATGTGTGTTTTCGATCATTGTCATGTTGGAAAAGTGTAAGACGACCAAGGGCACGGAGTGATGGTAGAATCTTCTCTTTCAATATAGAGTAGTACATTCATTAATTCATGATCCCATCAATGAAGTGCAGATCCCCAACACCAGCAGCACTCATGCAGCCCCACAGAAAGACACTGCCACCACCATGTTTTACTGTAGGCACTATGCATTTTCTTTGTACTTCTCACCTTTGCGACGCCATAGTTTTGACGCCATCAGTTCCAAAAACATTTATCTTGGTCTCATCACTCCAGAGTGCAGAGTCCCAGTAGTATTCTTTTTCAGCACAGGCCCTGGCAAATTCTAGGTGGGCATTTCTGAGCATGGGCTTTAGGAGAGGCCTTCCTTCCTTCATGGATGACACCTATGCATGCCATTCCTCTGCAGTGTACACCATATTGTGACACGGGAAACAATCACCTCAGTTTGGCTTTCTGCTTTTTTAGCTAACTTCAGTGAACTTGCATGGTGATTTTCTTCAACTCTTCTCATCAGAAGATGCTCCTGGAGAGGTGTTAACTTCCGTGGACAGCCTGGTTGTCTCTGTGAGATCATTGCAGTTCCATCTTTGTATTGCTTTTCCTACAGTATTCTGACTAAGTAAAGCTTTGCAGATCTTCTTGTAGCCTTCACCTTTCTTGTGTAAGGAAATTAATTTCTTTCTCAGGCCTTGTAACATTTCTCTTCCATGTGGTGCCATTGCTGACAGCATAAAATGGGAAGGAGTTTTCTTTGTTAAGTAACGCCCTTTTATAATCAGCTGTCTGCTGGACACCTGTTTAATGAATAATTAGACTCACCTGTAGTTGAATTCTTGTCAATTAGTATTTTGTTGTCTAAAGTTTAACTGTGCTCCTAAGACTTTCATTTGGATGTATTCAATTTTCCAACATGGTCTTGAATGAATTTGTTAGGAAAAATACTTTTTTTGTGTGTGCAAATGAAAAAATCTTGTCTACAACCAATCGCACACATTTGTGGTAGTATTTTGTAGTATAGTGTCCCAAAGAAAATGTTGATTCTGAAAGGAAAGTAAAGGTTTTCTGACAAATATGTTGGGGAGTACTCATTTATGCTGAGCACTATATATATATATATATATATATATATATATATATATATATATATATATACTCATTGCTTTTGAGAAATTTATTCCTGATTCCCTTTACTCCATCAGAATTGCATATAAAAGATTTTTTTCTTTCAAACTGTGGTGTACTAAGTGAAACACTGCACATTTGATTACAGACACTATATGAAGAACTTATTAGCTGACGTTTATATAATTTATTAGTAGACCTCATTTTATCATCTTTTATTTGTTTTTTTTTCAGCGGCTTTCTTTTGCTTATAAAAATAAATGATCAATTTTATTTGATTCCACTGCTTGCTGTTGGCCTTGAAATGGTCTTGTACTCCTCAGTGTGCTTAATTCTTGTGTAAAGTCTTTATTTACTTTGGTCATACAAAATAAAGATGACCATATGTCTCTGTGATGCTGCGACTATGTCAACATCATAAAGCTGTGTTCATGTGCATCTGCTCTTTTTCTTAAGTTACGTTTTAATGACCAGTGACTTAATCCTAAGGGGTCTTATTGGGCTATATTGGTATTGAGTTTACTTATGAATATCTTTCCCACACAACTAGGCTGTGTTACCAACATAATTAAAATTGACCTGCTCTAATCCATAAAATGGGGAACCCTAACATAAGGTTTACTGACTCCGTTCTGAATACTCCAGGTTATAGGGCACAGGAACAGATCTTCTTTAAATAGGCATCTGGCATTTTTTGTATAAATCACATATTCTTCATTTACTCTCACTTGGAAGGAAACATTGGGGATTTGGACCAAGATTTGGATATACAATGAGCTAGACAATGAGAGCCAAGCTGTGACTTGGGCTTTGTTTAATAAGAAGCTTTCCTTGAGTCTAATGTATGCCTCAATCTTCCTCCTAATCCTCTGACATTGCTTAGAGGCAAAACACATTATCTTTAGAGATGAGCGAATCGAAGTATCCGAAGTGGAATTCGAGTCGAATTTCGGAAAAATTTCGATTCGTGCCGAATCCGAAAAACAGCCTAATTCGGACGCGCGAATCGAAATTTTTCCGAAAATGGCGGCTGACATGTGCGGCGACGGAGCGGGGATGTCGGGGAAGGCGCGCAGACAAGGCGCGCTGCCCCATAATGCATTCCTCAACGACATGTGATCGCATCAGCCAATCAGCAGCCAGCCAGCCAGCACTGTGTAATGGTCGAGGTATATATAGCGGCCATTTTGGAAATCTTCATTTGCCTGCAGTCATTGAACAGAGGCAGACCGCTCTGTACTAGGGACAGGGACAGAGTTAGGGCCACAGAAACGAGAATTGGGGACAGAGAGAAGTTACTTAGGGACAGAGAACCATTACTCAGGGACACAGACTTGTTAATGAGGGCCACAGAATCGTTATTTAGGGACAAAGAAACGCTAGTTAGGGCCACAGAATTCATACTCAGGGACAGACAGAATTGTTACTCAGTGCCAGAGAATTGTTACTTAGGGCCACAGAAACGTTATTAGGGCCACAGAATTTTTACTCAGGGACAGACAGAATTGTTACTGAGTGCCAGAGAATTGTTACTCAGGGACAGACAGAATTGTTACTGAGTGCCAGAGAATTCTTACTCAGGGCCACAGAATTCATTCTCAGGGACAGACAGAATTGTTACTCAGGGACAGACAGAATTGTTACTGAGTGCCAGAGAATTGTTACTCAGGGACAGACAGAATTGTTACTGAGTGCCAGAGAATTGTTACTCAGGGACAGACAGAATTGTTACTGAGTGCCAGAGAATTGTTACTCTCACAGACACAAAATTGTTACTTGCACAGACACAGAATTGTTACTTGCACAGACACACAATTGTTACTCAGGGCCACAGAATTCATACTCAGGGACAGACAGAATTGTTACTGAGTGCCAGAGAATTCTTACTCAGGGCCACAGAATTCATACTCAGGGACAGACAGAATTGTTACTCAGGGACAGACAGAATTGTTACTGAGTGCCAGAGAATTGTTACTCAGGGACAGACAGAATTGTTACTGAGTGCCAGAGAATTCTTACTCAGGGACAGACAGAATTGTTACTGAGTGCCAGAGAATTGTTACTCTCACAGACACAAAATTGTTACTTGCACAGACACAGAATTGTTACTCGCACAGAGACAGAATTGTTACTCAGGGCCACAGAATTCATACTCAGGGACAGACAGAATTGTTACTGAGTGCCAGAGAATTGTTACTCAGGGACAGACAGAATTGTTACTGAGTGCCAGAGAATTGTTACTCTCACAGACACAAAATTGTTACTTGCACAGACACAGAATTGTTACTTGCACAGACACACAATTGTTACTCAGGGCCACAGAATTCATACTCAGGGACAGACAGAATTGTTACTCAGGGACAGACAGAATTGTTACTGAGTGCCAGAGAATTGTTACTCAGGGACAGACAGAATTGTTACTGAGTGCCAGAGAATTGTTACTCTCACAGACACAAAATTGTTACTTGCACAGACACAGAATTGTTACTTGCACAGACACACAATTGTTACTCAGGGCCACAGAATTCATACTCAGGGACAGACAGAATTGTTACTGAGTGCCAGAGAATTGTTACTCAGGGACAGACAGAATTGTTACTGAGTGCCAGAGAATTGTTACTCTCACAGACACAAAATTGTTACTTGCACAGACACAGAATTGTTACTCGCACAGAGACAGAATTGTTACTCAGGGCCACAGAATTCATACTCAGGGACAGACAGAATTGTTACTGAGTGCCAGAGAATTGTTACTCAGGGAAGACAGAATTGTTACTGAGTGCCATAGAATTGTTACTCAGGGACAGACAGAATTGTTACTGAGTGCCAGAGAATTGTTACTCTCACAGACACAAAATTGTTACTTGCACAGACACAGAATTGTTACTCGCACAGAGACAGAATTGTTACTCAGGGCCACAGAATTCATACTCAGGGACAGACAGAATTGTTACTGAGTGCCAGAGAATTGTTACTCAGGGACAGACAGAATTGTTACTGAGTGCCAGAGAATTGTTACTCTCACAGACACAAAATTGTTACTTGCACAGACACAGAATTGTTACTTGCACAGACACACAATTGTTACTGAGTGCCAGAGAATTGTTACTCAGGGACAGACAGAATTGTTACTGAGTGCCAGAGAATTGTTACTCAGGGACAGACAGAATTGTTACTGAGTGCCAGAGAATTGTTACTCAGGGACAGACAGAATTGTTACTGAGTGCCAGAGAATTGTTACTCTCACAGACACAAAATTGTTACTTGCACAGACACAGAATTGTTACTCGCACAGAGACAGAATTGTTACTCAGGGCCACAGAATTCATACTCAGGGACAGACAGAATTGTTACTGAGTGCCAGAGAATTGTTACTCAGGGACAGACAGAATTGTTACTGAGTGCCAGAGAATTGTTACTCTCACAGACACAAAATTGTTACTTGCACAGACACAGAATTGTTACTTGCACAGACACACAATTGTTACTCAGGGCCACAGAATTCATACTCAGGGACAGACAGAATTGTTACTGAGTGCCAGAGAATTGTTACTCAGGGACAGACAGAATTGTTACTGAGTGCCAGAGAATTGTTACTCAGGGACAGACAGAATTGTTACTGAGTGCCAGAGAATTGTTACTCTCACAGACACAAAATTGTTACTTGCACAGACACAGAATTGTTACTCGCACAGAGACAGAATTGTTACTCAGGGCCACAGAATTCATACTCAGGGACAGACAGAATTGTTACTGAGTGCCAGAGAATTGTTACTCAGGGACAGACAGAATTGTTACTGAGTGCCAGAGAATTGTTACTCTCACAGACACAAAATTGTTACTTGCACAGACACAGAATTGTTACTTGCACAGACACACAATTGTTACTCAGGGCCACAGAATTCATACTCAGGGACAGACAGAATTGTTACTGAGTGCCAGAGAATTGTTACTCAGGGACAGACAGAATTGTTACTGAGTGCCAGAGAATTGTTACTCTCACAGACACAAAATTGTTACTTGCACAGACACAGAATTGTTACTCGCACAGAGACAGAATTGTTACTCAGGGCCACAGAATTCATACTCAGGGACAGACAGAATTGTTACTGAGTGCCAGAGAATTGTTACTCAGGGAAGACAGAATTGTTACTGAGTGCCATAGAATTGTTACTCAGGGACAGACAGAATTGTTACTGAGTGCCAGAGAATTGTTACTCTCACAGACACAAAATTGTTACTTGCACAGACACAGAATTGTTACTCGCACAGAGACAGAATTGTTACTCAGGGCCACAGAATTCATACTCAGGGACAGACAGAATTGTTACTGAGTGCCAGAGAATTGTTACTCAGGGACAGACAGAATTGTTACTGAGTGCCAGAGAATTGTTACTCTCACAGACACAAAATTGTTACTTGCACAGACACAGAATTGTTACTTGCACAGACACACAATTGTTACTGAGTGCCAGAGAATTGTTACTCAGGGACAGACAGAATTGTTACTGAGTGCCAGAGAATTGTTACTCAGGGACAGACAGAATTGTTACTGAGTGCCAGAGAATTGTTACTCAGGGACAGACAGAATTGTTACTGAGTGCCAGAGAATTGTTACTCTCACAGACACAAAATTGTTACTTGCACAGACACAGAATTGTTACTCGCACAGAGACAGAATTGTTACTCAGGGCCACAGAATTCATACTCAGGGACAGACAGAATTGTTACTGAGTGCCAGAGAATTGTTACTCAGGGACAGACAGAATTGTTACTGAGTGCCAGAGAATTGTTACTCTCACAGACACAAAATTGTTACTTGCACAGACACAGAATTGTTACTTGCACAGACACACAATTGTTACTCAGGGCCACAGAATTCATACTCAGGGACAGACAGAATTGTTACTGAGTGCCAGAGAATTCTTACTCAGGGCCACAGAATTCATACTCAGGGACAGACAGAATTGTTACTCAGGGACAGACAGAATTGTTACTGAGTGCCAGAGAATTGTTACTCAGGGACAGACAGAATTGTTACTGAGTGCCAGAGAATTGTTACTCTCACAGACACAAAATTGTTACTTGCACAGACACAGAATTGTTACTTGCACAGACACACAATTGTTACTCAGGGCCACAGAATTCATACTCAGGGACAGACAGAATTGTTACTGAGTGCCAGAGAATTGTTACTCAGGGACACCTAATCGTTGAATTAAATAGTATGTCAGACAACATGCAGAGGAGTGGCAGAGGAGGCAATGTTTTAGGAGCGAGCAGACGTGGCAGCAGAGGAAGGGGTCGAGGCAGCAGTATTCGCAGCCAGAGGCCAGTGCTCCCGGTGTCATCCAGCGGTCGTGTCTCCACCGACAACCCTGCCGTCATTGATTGGTTGGCTCGGTCGTCTTCCTCTTCCCAGGTCACCTCTGACACCTACAGCCAACGGTCGGTGGGTACGTCAGACACAACCGTTAGTTGGCATGGCCCGGGACCAAGCCCACTGAAATCACGTGTCCTCTACCTGCCCCTGTCCTTTGCTGTTCCCTCACCAAGCGAAGTATCGCATGCTGTGGGCTCAGCCCCACTGTACAGTGAGGAAGAGCTAACAGAGGGCGGTCAGGAACGGGGGGAGACATCGGCCTTTTCAGCAGCCAAGCGAACAAGTACTGGCGAGGAGAGTGGCTCGGTAGCCGGTCTAGAGACAGGTCTGTCTCCTGACCCAGACGCAGCCGAGGGGGCTAGTAGTGAGGCGGAGACCCTACTTGATGATGAGGAGGTTGATCGCACTTGGCAGCCTCGTCGTCATCAGGCAATTTCTTCCGCATCATCAGGAGAAGAGGGTGGCAGCTTGGCAGCGAGCAAAACAGTCGGTGGGTTGCCCAGGAGACAGCAGCAGGGTCGCATCAGTGTCAGTGGAGCCAAACGTCCACGGAGTAGAGCACCAGCTCCACTGCAGCCTACCACCACGGCCAGTAGTGGTGCCGGTGCGCACGGAGGAAGTAGCAGTCAGCCAGTGAAGAGTAGCGGGGGCAAAGTTTCCTACTCGGTGGTGTGGCAATTTTTCCTCAAGCCGCCCGAGGAAGTAAACGTAGCCGTATGTCGACTATGTGGCCAGAAATGCAAGCGTGGCCAGGGGGCCCATGTTGGGACTACAGCGTTGCGTCAGCATATGCAGCGTCACCATTCGGTGGCCTGGGAAAACCGTGATAAACATACGGCGGTTCTGCCTGCCCCAGCCCCCGCTCCATCACCCGCTCCGTTACTTGCTCCGTCACCCGACGTCGTCAATCGCCCTCTATCAGCCAGTCAAGGCTCCAACACCTCTGCTGAGGGGAGTTGTCGCTCATTGGCATCTTCCGCTCGTTCAGATGCTCCTTCTCCTGCTACTCCTCTTCTCGGATTCCGTCAACAGTCTTTCTTGGAATCCGTATCCAAGAGACAACAGTTTGCGAGCACGCACCCGACGGTGCAAAAGCTGAACGTCCTCCTGTCCAAGTTGCTGGTGCTGCAGTCCCTCCCTTTCCAACTGGTGGACTCAGCACCTTTCCGAGAAATGATGGCTTGTGCCGCGCCGCGGTGGAGAGTGCCAAGCCGTCATTTCTTTGTCCAAAAGGCAGTGCCAGCCCTGCATTCACATGTAGAAGAGATGGTGGGCCAGTCTTTGAGCATGTCGGTCTCTGCCAAAGTGCACGGCAGCGCCGACGTGTGGAGCTGTAACTACGGTCAGGGACAGTACATGTCATTTACGGCCCACTGGGTGAACGTGGTGCCGGCACAGCCGCACCAGCAACTTGGACAGGTCACGACGCTTTTGCCTCCACGTTTGCACGTCCTTGGTCCAGCAAGCATGTCCGCCTCTACCACCTCTTTTTCCGCCGTGTCCTCAGCCGCCACCCCCGTGCCAAGTCCCATTACCCGACCGGCATATCACATGTGCAGGGCGCAACGGTGTCACGCTGTGCTGCACCTGGTATGCCTTGGCGAACGTAGTCACACAGGGGAGGAACTGCTGAGTGTAATGAACAGAGAAATCGACAGATGGCTGTCTCCGCGCAAACTAAAAATCGGAACCATGTTGACTGACAACGGAAAGAACATGGTGTCTGCTCTGCGTCAAGGAAGGTTGTGCCATGCGCCATGCATGGCTCACGTGTTCAATCTGGTTGTCAAGCGGTTCCTAAAATCCACCATCCCACTGCAAGACATCCTTAAAATGTCACGTAAACTGTGCATGCATTTCAGCCATTCCTACACCGCAAAGAACACCCTCATTGAGCTGCAGCGGCAGAACGGAATTCCACAGCATCGCCTGATCTGCGACGTTGCAACAAGGTGGAATTCAACCCTACACATGTTAGACCGCCTTTACGAGCAGCGAAAGGCCATCACCGATTTCCTGATGTTACAAGCGGATAAAGGTACTCCCCTGTGTAACTTAGATGTCAGCCATTGGCAGCTCATGCGTGACACCTGCCGCTTGCTCAGGCCCTTTGAGGAGGCCACGCTATTCGTGAGTCGGCAGGACTATGGGATGAACGACGTCATTCCTCTGTTGCACGTCCTGGAACAAATGCTGTTAACAATGGCTGGTCAGGGTGCGGTAGACGTGGCGCACAGATCTCAACGCCACATGACCCCTGTGGGGGCAGGACAGGAAGAAGAGGAGGAGGTAGAGGAGGACATTTGTGCTCAGGAATTATTGAGTGAAATGGGTGGTTTTTCCACTCAGCGGACAGGAGTGGAGGAGCAGGAGCATCTGGTAGAGGAGGAGGAGGAGGAGACAGAGGACCCAGACGCACCGTGGCAGTATGCTGTGGAGATGGAGGCAGGGAGTCCCTCGCATTCCTTGGCACAAATGGCCCATAGCATGCTCGGTTGCTTGCGTAGCGACAGCCGAATAATAACCATCAGACAGAGGGATGACTTTTGGCTGTCCACCTTGTTGGACCCTCGCTACCGGTCCAAAATGGTGGCCTTTTTCACACCTGCTGAGAGGGAGGCCAAAATTACGTACTATAAAAACCACCTATGTAGTCAGTTGGTCTCTGCCTTTGTGCGCCAACGTCCATCCTCAGACACTGTGGGCCCTGTGCGCTCGCGTTCCGCTGGCATGGCAGCAGGGGAGGGGTGGGGTGGTAGGAGCAGTGGCAGCTCCACCAGCAGCGGCTGCCTCAGTCTGCAGTCGATGATGAGTAGCTTTCTTCACCAGCGCAGTGAGGAAACTACTAACCAGCCGCAGCAGCAGCAGCAGCATCAGGTGGACCTGGAGCAGGAGCTCAAACAACAGGCTTGGGCCTACTTGGACAGCACCCTGCCAACCGAGGTAGACAATCCCCTTGACTACTGGGCAACGAAACTTGACCTTTGGCCCCAACTAGCTGAATTTGCCCTTGAAAGGCTGTCATGCCCGGCCAGTAGCGTATTGTAACTCCGCGGAGGACACGACTGTCCACCCAAAGTGTGGAGAGACTCACGTTTGTGAAAATGAATCAGGCGTGGATTAGTCTGGATTTCAAACCACCAGTTCCTGACACAACTGACTAAATCCGCCATGAATCATGCCTCAAACATGTGCCACTTTCAGGTCTCCTCACACTGCTGGTGTGTTGAATTTTTTGACATAGGGTGCTGGCAGATTACGGGCCTCCTATAGCTGCTGCCAGGCCCCTAATCTGCCATAGGCCCCTATATACCGCCTCCTCCTGCTGCTGCCAGGTCCAGAGTCTCTCATGGGTCCCTGTACGGCCTCCCATTGCTGCTGTCTCCATCGCCACACTCTGCTGCCATGTGCCACTTTCAGGTCTCTTCACACTGCTGGTGTGTTAAATTTTTTGACATAGGGTGCTGCAAGATAACGGGCCTCACATAGCTGCTGCCAGGCCCCTAATCTGCCATGGGCCCCTATATACCGCCTCCTCATGCTGCTGCCAAGTCCAGAGTCTGTCATGGTCCCTGTACGGCCTCCCATTGCTGCTGTCTCCATCGCCACACTCTGCTGCCATGTGCCACTTTCAGGTCTCTTCACACTGCTGGTGTGTTAAATTTTTTGACATAGGGTGCAGGCAGATTACGGGCCTCACATAGCTGCTGCCAGGCCCCTAATCTGCCATGGGCCCCTATATACCACCTCCTCCTGCTGCTGCCAGGTCCAGAGTCTCTCATGGGTCCCTGTACGGCCTCCCATTGCTGCTGTCTCCATCGCCACACTCTGCTGCCATGTGCCACTTTCAGGTCTCTTCACACTGCTGGTGTGTTAAATTTTTTGACATAGGGTGCTGCAAGATAACGGGCCTCACATAGCTGCTGCCAGGCCCCTAATCTGCCATGGGCCCCTATATACCGCCTCCTCATGCTGCTGCCAAGTCCAGAGTCTGTCATGGTCCCTGTACGGCCTCCCATTGCTGCTGTCTCCATCGCCACACTCTGCTGCCATGTGCCACTTTCAGGTCTCTTCACACTGCTGGTGTGTTAAATTTTTTGACATAGGGTGCTGGCAGATTACGGGCCTCCTATAGCTGCTGCCAGGCCCCTAATCTGCCATGGGCCCCTATATACCGCCTCCTCATGCTGCTGCCAAGTTCAGAGTCTGTCATGGGTCCCTGTACGGCCTCCCATTGCTGCTGTCTCCATCGCCACACTCTGCTGCCATGTGCCACTTTCAGGTCTCTTCACACTGCTGGTGTGTTAAATTTTTTGACATAGGGTGCTGCAAGATAACGGGCCTCACATAGCTGCTGCCAGGCCCCTAATCTGCCATGGGCCCCTATATACCGCCTCCTCATGCTGCTGCCAAGTCCAGAGTCTGTCATGGTCCCTGTACGGCCTCCCATTGCTGCTGTCTCCATCGCCACACTCTGCTGCCATGTGCCACTTTCAGGTCTCTTCACACTGCTGGTGTGTTAAATTTTTTGACATAGGGTGCTGCAAGATAACGGGCCTCACATAGCTGCTGCCAGGCCCCTAATCAGCCATGGGCCCCTATACCGCCTCCTCCTGCTGCTGCCAGGTCCAGAGTCTCTCATGCCATGTGCCACTTTCAGGTCTCTTCACACTGCTGGTGTGTTTAATTTTTTGACATAGGGTGCAGGCAGATTACGGGCCTCACATAGCTGCTGCCAGGCCCCTAATCTGCCATGGGCCCCTATATACCGCCTCCTCATGCTGCTGCCAAGTCTAGAGTCTCTCATGGGTCCCTGTACGGCCTCCCATTGCTGCTGTCTCCATCGCCACACTCTGCTGCCATGTGCCACTTTCAGGTCTCTTCACACTGCTGGTGTGTTAAATTTTTTGACATAGGGTGCTGGCAGATTACGGGCCTCCTATAGCTGCTGCCAGGCCCCTAATCTGCCATGGGCCCCTATATACCGCCTCCTCATGCTGCTGCCAAGTCCAGAGTCTGTCATGGTCCCTGTACGGCCTCCCATTGCTGCTGTCTCCATCGCCACACTCTGCTGCCATGTGCCACTTTCAGGTCTCTTCACACTGCTGGTGTGTTAAATTTTTTGACATAGGGTGCAGGCAGATTACGGGCCTCACATAGCTGCTGCCAGGCCCCTAATCTGCCATGGGCCCCTATATACCACCTCCTCCTGCTGCTGCCAGGTCCAGAGTCTCTCATGGGTCCCTGTACGGCCTCCCATTGCTGCTGTCTCCATCGCCACACTCTGCTGCCATGTGCCACTTTCAGGTCTCTTCACACTGCTGGTGTGTTAAATTTTTTGACATAGGGTGCTGCAAGATAACGGGCCTCACATAGCTGCTGCCAGGCCCCTAATCTGCCATGGGCCCCTATATACCGCCTCCTCATGCTGCTGCCAAGTCCAGAGTCTGTCATGGTCCCTGTACGGCCTCCCATTGCTGCTGTCTCCATCGCCACACTCTGCTGCCATGTGCCACTTTCAGGTCTCTTCACACTGCTGGTGTGTTAAATTTTTTGACATAGGGTGCAGGCAGATTACGGGCCTCACATAGCTGCTGCCAGGCCCCTAATCTGCCATGGGCCCCTATATACCACCTCCTCCTGCTGCTGCCAGGTCCAGAGTCTCTCATGGGTCCCTGTACGGCCTCCCATTGCTGCTGTCTCCATCGCCACACTCTGCTGCCATGTGCCACTTTCAGGTCTCTTCACACTGCTGGTGTGTTAAATTTTTTGACATAGGGTGCTGCAAGATAACGGGCCTCACATAGCTGCTGCCAGGCCCCTAATCTGCCATGGGCCCCTATATACCGCCTCCTCATGCTGCTGCCAAGTCCAGAGTCTGTCATGGTCCCTGTACGGCCTCCCATTGCTGCTGTCTCCATCGCCACACTCTGCTGCCATGTGCCACTTTCAGGTCTCTTCACACTGCTGGTGTGTTAAATTTTTTGACATAGGGTGCTGGCAGATTACGGGCCTCCTATAGCTGCTGCCAGGCCCCTAATCTGCCATGGGCCCCTATATACCGCCTCCTCATGCTGCTGCCAAGTTCAGAGTCTGTCATGGGTCCCTGTACGGCCTCCCATTGCTGCTGTCTCCATCGCCACACTCTGCTGCCATGTGCCACTTTCAGGTCTCTTCACACTGCTGGTGTGTTAAATTTTTTGACATAGGGTGCTGCAAGATAACGGGCCTCACATAGCTGCTGCCAGGCCCCTAATCTGCCATGGGCCCCTATATACCGCCTCCTCATGCTGCTGCCAAGTCCAGAGTCTGTCATGGTCCCTGTACGGCCTCCCATTGCTGCTGTCTCCATCGCCACACTCTGCTGCCATGTGCCACTTTCAGGTCTCTTCACACTGCTGGTGTGTTAAATTTTTTGACATAGGGTGCTGCAAGATAACGGGCCTCACATAGCTGCTGCCAGGCCCCTAATCAGCCATGGGCCCCTATACCGCCTCCTCCTGCTGCTGCCAGGTCCAGAGTCTCTCATGCCATGTGCCACTTTCAGGTCTCTTCACACTGCTGGTGTGTTTAATTTTTTGACATAGGGTGCAGGCAGATTACGGGCCTCACATAGCTGCTGCCAGGCCCCTAATCTGCCATGGGCCCCTATATACCGCCTCCTCATGCTGCTGCCAAGTCTAGAGTCTCTCATGGGTCCCTGTACGGCCTCCCATTGCTGCTGTCTCCATCGCCACACTCTGCTGCCATGTGCCACTTTCAGGTCTCTTCACACTGCTGGTGTGTTAAATTTTTTGACATAGGGTGCTGGCAGATTACGGGCCTCCTATAGCTGCTGCCAGGCCCCTAATCTGCCATGGGCCCCTATATACCGCCTCCTCATGCTGCTGCCAAGTCCAGAGTCTGTCATGGTCCCTGTACGGCCTCCCATTGCTGCTGTCTCCATCGCCACACTCTGCTGCCATGTGCCACTTTCAGGTCTCTTCACACTGCTGGTGTGTTAAATTTTTTGACATAGGGTGCAGGCAGATTACGGGCCTCACATAGCTGCTGCCAGGCCCCTAATCTGCCATGGGCCCCTATATACCACCTCCTCCTGCTGCTGCCAGGTCCAGAGTCTCTCATGGGTCCCTGTACGGCCTCCCATTGCTGCTGTCTCCATCGCCACACTCTGCTGCCATGTGCCACTTTCAGGTCTCTTCACACTGCTGGTGTGTTAAATTTTTTGACATAGGGTGCTGCAAGATAACGGGCCTCACATAGCTGCTGCCAGGCCCCTAATCTGCCATGGGCCCCTATATACCGCCTCCTCATGCTGCTGCCAAGTCCAGAGTCTGTCATGGTCCCTGTACGGCCTCCCATTGCTGCTGTCTCCATCGCCACACTCTGCTGCCATGTGCCACTTTCAGGTCTCTTCACACTGCTGGTGTGTTAAATTTTTTGACATAGGGTGCAGGCAGATTACGGGCCTCACATAGCTGCTGCCAGGCCCCTAATCTGCCATGGGCCCCTATATACCACCTCCTCCTGCTGCTGCCAGGTCCAGAGTCTCTCATGGGTCCCTGTACGGCCTCCCATTGCTGCTGTCTCCATCGCCACACTCTGCTGCCATGTGCCACTTTCAGGTCTCTTCACACTGCTGGTGTGTTAAATTTTTTGACATAGGGTGCTGCAAGATAACGGGCCTCACATAGCTGCTGCCAGGCCCCTAATCTGCCATGGGCCCCTATATACCGCCTCCTCATGCTGCTGCCAAGTCCAGAGTCTGTCATGGTCCCTGTACGGCCTCCCATTGCTGCTGTCTCCATCGCCACACTCTGCTGCCATGTGCCACTTTCAGGTCTCTTCACACTGCTGGTGTGTTAAATTTTTTGACATAGGGTGCTGCAAGATAACGGGCCTCACATAGCTGCTGCCAGGCCCCTAATCAGCCATGGGCCCCTATACCGCCTCCTCCTGCTGCTGCCAGGTCCAGAGTCTCTCATGCCATGTGCCACTTTCAGGTCTCTTCACACTGCTGGTGTGTTTAATTTTTTGACATAGGGTGCAGGCAGATTACGGGCCTCACATAGCTGCTGCCAGGCCCCTAATCTGCCATGGGCCCCTATATACCGCCTCCTCATGCTGCTGCCAAGTCTAGAGTCTCTCATGGGTCCCTGTACGGCCTCCCATTGCTGCTGTCTCCATCGCCACACTCTGCTGCCATGTGCCACTTTCAGGTCTCTTCACACTGCTGGTGTGTTAAATTTTTTGACATAGGGTGCTGGCAGATTACGGGCCTCCTATAGCTGCTGCCAGGCCCCTAATCTGCCATGGGCCCCTATATACCGCCTCCTCATGCTGCTGCCAAGTTCAGAGTCTGTCATGGGTCCCTGTACGGCCTCCCATTGCTGCTGTCTCCATCGCCACACTCTGCCATGTGCCACTTTCAGGTCTCCTCACACTGCTGGTGTGTTGAATTTTTTGACATAGGGTGCTGGCAGATTACGGGCCTCCTATAGCTGCTGCCAGGCCCCTAATCTGCCATAAGCCCCTATATACCGCCTCCTCATGCTGCTGCCAAGTCCAGAGTCTGTCATGGGTCCCTGTACGGCCTCCCATTGCTGCTGTCTCCATCGCCACACTCTGCCATGTGCCACTTTCAGGTCTCCTCACACACTGCTGGTGTGTTGAATTTTTTGACATAGGGTGCTGGCAGATTACGGGCCTCCTATAGCTGCTGCCAGGCCCCTAATCTGCCGTAGGCCCCTATATACCGCCTCCTCATGCTGCTGCCAGGTCCAGAGTCTCTCATGGGTCCCTGTACGGCCTCCCATTGCTGCTGTCTCCATCGCCACACTCTGCCATGTGCCACTTTCAGGTCTCCTCACACTGCTGGTGTGTTCCATTTTTTGTCATAGGGTGCTGGCAGATTATGGGCCTCCCATAACTGCTGCCAGGCCCCTAATCTGCCATGGGCCCCTATACCGACTCCTCATGCTGTGACGTTGCAACAAGGTGGAATTCAACCCTACATATGTTAGACCGCCTTTACGAACAGCAAAAGGCCATCACAGATTTCCTGATGTTAAAAGCAGATAAAGGTACTCCCTGTGTAACTTAGATGTCAGCCATTGGCAGCTCATGCGTGACACCTGCCGCTTGCTCAGGCCCTTTGAGGAGGCCACGCTATTCGTGAGTCGGCAGGACTATGGGATGAACGACGTCATTCCTCTGTTGCACGTCCTGGAACAAATGCTGTTAACAATGGCTGGTCAGGGTGCGGTAGACGTGGCGCACAGATCTCAACGCCACATGGCCCCTGTGGGGGCAGGACTGGAAGAAGAGGAGGAGGTAGAGGAGGACATTGGTGCTCAGGAATTATTGAGTGAAATGGGTGGTTTTTCCACTCAGCGGACAGGAGTGGAGGAGCAGGAGCATCTGGTAGAGGAGGAGGAAGAGGAGACAGAGGACCTAGACGCACCGTGGCAGTATGCTGTGGAGATGGAGGCAGGGAGTCCCTCGCATTCCTTGGCACAAATGGCCCATAGCATGCTCGGTTGCTTGCGTAGCGACAGCCGAATAATAACCATCAGACAGAGGGATGACTTTTGGCTGTCCACCTTGTTGGACCCTCGCTACCGTTCAAAAATGGTGGCCTTTTTCACACCTGCTGAGAGGGAGGCCAAAATAACGTACTATAAAAAACACCTATGTAGTCAGCTGGTCTCTGCCTGTCTGCGCCAACGTCCATCCTCAGACACTGTGGGCCCTGTGCGCTCGTGTTCCGCTGCCATGGCAGCAGGGGAGGGGTGGGGTGGTAGGAGCAGTGGCAGCTCCACCAGCAGCGGCTGCCTCAGTCTGCAGTCGATGATGAGTAGCTTTCTTCACCAGCGCAGTGAGGAAACTACTAACCAGCCGCAGCAGCAGCAGCAGCATCAGGTGGACCTGGAGCAGGACCTCAAACAACAGGCTTAGGCCTACTTGGACAGCACCCTGCCAACCGAGGTAGACAATCCCCTTGACTACTGGGCAACGAAACTTGACCTTTGGCCCCAACTAGCTGAATTTGCCCTTGAAAGGCTGTCATGCCCGGCCAGTAGCGTGGCATCGGAGCGCGTGTTTAGTGCGGCAGGAGGTATTGCAACTCCGCGGAGGACACGACTGTCCACCCAAAGTGTGGAGAGACTCACGTTTGTGAAAATGAATCAGGCGTGGATTAGTCTGGATTTCAAACCACCAGTTCCTGACACAACTGACTAAATCCGCCATGAATCATGCCCCAAACATGTGCCACTTTCAGGTCTCCTCACACTGCTGGTGTGTTCCATTTTTTGTCATAGGGTGCTGGCAGATTACGGGCCTCCCATAGCTGCTGCCAGGCCCCTAATCTGCCATGGGCCCCTATACCGCCTCCTCATGCTGCTGCCAAGTCCAGAGTCTCTCATGGGTCCCTGTACGGCCTCCCATTGCTGCTGCCTCCATCGCCACACTCTGCCATGTGCCACTTTCAGGTCTCCTCACACTGCTGGTGTGTTCCATTTTTTGTCATAGGGTGCTGGCAGATTACGGGCCTCCCATAGCTGCTGCCAGGCCCCTAATCTGCCATGGGCCCCTATACCGCCTCCTCATGCTGCTGCCAGGTCCAGAGTCTCTCATGGGTCCCTGTACGGCCTCCCATTGCTGCTGTCTCCATCGCCACACTCTGCCATGTGCCACTTTCAGGTCTCCTCACACTGCTGGTGGGTTCCATTTTTTGTCATAGGGTGCTGGCAGATTACGGGCCTCCCATAGCTGCTGCCAGGCCCGTAATCTGCCATGGGCCCCCGTACCGACTCCTCATGCTGCTGCCAGGCCCGTAATCTGTCATGGGCCACTGTTGTCGCTTGTTGGCATATTCCGCTCGTTCAGATGCTCCTTCTCCTGCTACTCCTCTTCACGGATTCCGTCAGCAGTCTTTCTTGGAATCCGTTTCCAAGAGACAACAGTTTGCGAGCACGCACCCGACGGTGCAGAAGCTGAACGTCCTCCTGTCCAAGTTGCTGCTGCCAGGCTCGTAATCTGTCATGCGCCCCTGTACCGCCTCCTCATGCTGCTGCCAGGTCCAGAGTGTGTCATGGGCCCCCGTACCGACTCCTCATGCTGCTGCCAGGCCCGTAATCTGTCATGGGCCCCTGTACCGCCTCCCCATGCTGCTGCCAGGTCCAGAGTGTGTCATGGGTCCCTGTACGGCCTCCCATTGCTGCTGCCAGGCCCGTAATCTGCCATGGGCCCCTGTACCGACTCCTCATGCTGCTGCCAGGCCCGTAATCTGCCATGGGCCCCTGTACCGCCTCCTCATGCTGCTGCCAGGTCCAGAGTGTGTCATGGGTCCCTGTACGGCCTCCCATTGCTGCTGTCTCTATCGCCACACTCTGCCATGTGCCACTTTCAGGTCTCCTCACACTGCTGGTGGTTTCCATTTTTGTCATAGGGTGCTGTATGGCCTCCCATTGCTGCTGCCTCCACCGCCACACTGTGGCTCCACACTCTGGTTTTGGCCCCGTGACTGCCCAAATGAGTGAAGTGTGCGGTGATTCTAAGATCGACGGCACTCATCTGCATGTCATACTGACTGACAGTATTATTTCTCTTCCCCAGCAGACTCCAAGGGCATTTAAATTAAAGGTACAGTGTTCTGCACTAATATTAAGTCTCTCTGAAGCCTAGAAACACCCTTTTTTAAGTTAAATTCACAGCGAATTTATTCGACTCGAATCGAATATTGTCCACGAATTCGCCGAATCAGTCGAATCGAATTTTTCATTTCTTCGCTCATCTCTAATTATCTTCTTTCATATTGCTCATTTTCATTACACAAACTTTGCTTTACCAAATTACTTTAGGCCCAAAACAACTCTACTCACACTATGAATGTGTTTGTCATATGAATTATAAAAAAAGCACACAACAGGAATGTTCTTGCATTTTACTGAGACTTCATTGTCCATCACTTAATGAGGGCTTCTCACCCTGCTCTTTTAATGAGGGTTTCTCACCCTACAGATAACAGTTATAATGAGATAAATAACTTTGAAAAACTTCTGAAATGTTTTTGCCAGAAGAGACATTTCTGGATGTTATAATTAATCCTTCTATCACTCAAGTGGATAATTCCTATTTACTGGATCCAAGATAGCCTTTTAAACCGGATTTAACACTTCTACTGAATCTTAAAATAGGCATTGTGGTCATTGTTTGCAGTTTGTATAGTTCACATTGCAGCAGCTGATTTTTCTGTAAGTGAAAATGCTTTAACTGAAATAAAGTGCTTTAAAGGTGAATCCCAGGCAAACGCCAATGAAAAACATAGGGGGACTGTTTTACCTGCTATAAAATAATTTGCTATGAAATAATCTGTATTTCGGTCCATTCATTTGTGAAATTTGCACAGCCCTACCACACAGCACAGACACTTTTTTTTTAATTACAAACAAATAATACACTGCTAGCAACACTGGTCCTATGGAAAATAAAGGAGCTGTAGCAGACTAAGGAGGTCACCTCTCTGTTTACTTTGCTCTCTCCTCCTTGTAAACAGGCGCTTACAGGGGTAAAAATAATGTATACTTTATTTTTATATTGCTGTTATTGCTGTGTATAACGTGAAGTTTCTGTTGCTTAGCATTAATGGGAACTATGATAAAATACTATTTTACTGGAGGAAAATAAATTTGACCTCCAAATAAGGAAAGGCTTATTCACAGTAAGAGCTGTGAAAATGTGGAATAGACTCCCTCAAGAGCTGGTTCTGGCCTGGATTCTTTCCTAGATACACAAAATATAACTGGATATTAATACTCATAGGTAAAATTGATCCAGGGAATATCTGATTGCCTCTTGGGGGATCAGAAATTTATTTTTTACCCCTGCTGGAGCAAATGCTTTACTGATTTTTTTTTTTTTTTGCTTTCCTCTGGATCAGCTGTGTGTATAGGATTGTGTACTGTAGTTATACGATTGTATAGGATTTTTTTTTTTTACCTCCTATTGGTTGAACTGGATGGACTTGGATCTTTTTTCAACCAGACTAACTACTTGCAGTCCCCAGGTTATGAACAAGATAGGTTCTGTAGGTTTGTTCTTAAGTTGAATTTGTATGTAAGTTGGAAAATGTACATTTATAAGTGTAACTCCAGCCAAGAAATTATTTTTACATTTTGGATAGCATAGGGAAGAGTTAACTGGCCATGCAGTGATGTGGGTTTACTTACAGGTTCGTTCGACAGTAGGTAGCAGCATGAAGTGAGCAGCAAGATGGCCACTAGGTGGTTTCTGGGACCAGGGGCGGACTGACCATTTGGAAACTCGGGCACTGCCCGAGGGCGCAGGGTCAGTAGGGGGCCCCATGAGATGCCCCTGGTACCTTTTTCATAGGCTTTTTTGAGTTTGGGCAAGGACACAGGGGCCCCATGAGTTGTCAGTCCGCCCCTGTCTGGGACCATCATTATGTCACTGTTCTTAAGTACGAGCCCTATGTAAGGCTGATGTTTGTAACTCGGGGATTGCATGTATGTAACTGTGCTTTGTAAAGCAATGTGTGGTGAGTTAGCAGGCTGAGCATAGCTAGGAGAAGGTTCAGCTAATTATTTCCGGTGTATGACTCACTTCTAATTCTGGATTCTGCCTTAATGTTGAATTCGCATGAATGCGGTCCCAACTGGTCTCTGGCATTGGAAGAGGAGGAAGAGAGAGAGTAAAGGCCCCGTGTGCATGGAAAAGGTGATCCCTCTCACATCCTTGCAGCATGCTCCTTGTAAGCACATATGCATGGGGCTCCCTGATTGGATCTTGCTACAACCCCCCCCCTTTTCTTCATCCTAGTGCTGCTCTATAAGAGATTATAAGAGGCTGAAATCAAGTCAAATGAAGTTAAGTATGCTAATTACATATCACAAAATACATTTAGTGAATACATAGCTGCATTGTTAAATATATTTTATATATCTGGAATCCAGCTTTAAAGTACATTTTAATTGCAATGTATAATTTTTATATATGTTTGTTGTTTTTTTTTTTTTTACAGATTTTCTTTCCTAATAAGGTCAGAACTAAAAAAATGTAAAAATGTAGTCAGGTAAACATGTACTAGCAGTGAATACATTTATAAAGTATGAATAGTATTCTTCTATCCAGCCAGCAGAGACACCTTTAGGCTCCTTTTCATGTGTTGTTTTCTTTACCTACTTTATTATAAAAGGGCAGGGGCATCTGGATGATGAACAGACACATAAACCTTTGACAACTAAGTGTTTTTTTTATTCTTCACATTAGAATAGCTATATCCACTATAGTTTGATGAACAAGGCAGATACTCGGGGCAAAGTAAGAGAAGTGGACAAGGCTGACCTATCTAGGGAATGACTGTGGAGTAGTGTGTTCATAACAGTAATACAGTTAGACCTTTCCATCCTTTTTATGAACTGACCACTGTGAAGGCAACACTCAAGATATTCATTTTATATGACTATTTAGCCCCCCTATGGGCCAGAAAATATGTTATTGTGAATGCATGCTATATAAATCACCATGCTTTGCCTTTATTATTATGCATGTCTTCTTTCTGCTTTATATTCACCTCTTGGTTCCCTCAGTAGGAAAGCACAGTTGTTGCAGCTGTTTTACCTACCAGTCTCTATAAAAGTAAGCCACTAGACATATTTTTTTAATTATTCCTGCCTACATGAAATATATATGGTGCCATAAAACACTTATTTGCCAGATAGGCCGAGCAGTAATGTAAGCCCTCTGGTAGAGTCAAGAAGCTAGAGAATAGCTGCTTGCTAGACAAAATACCTTTCTATACAGCTGTGCTGAGGTGTTCTCTATTCAGCACGTCTAACAGTGGGAGACCTTTTTATCCCTTCCTCTGGAATTCATATTGATGATAAGGTGACATGTCCCCTGTCTACGAACCTACATTATTAGGAACTCATTTGCCTGGTGAGTTAATGTTACAAATGTTCTTGTGCAATAATACAGTTGTTTGTTAGTCAAACATTTATTTAGCAGTAACAGTAGGAGATGGGTTTTTTCAACCCACAGCTGCATTGTGGGAATTAAGAACCAGAAGAATACCTTCTGAATATGTTTAAAGAGGAATTTTAAGCAAATACAAAAAATCCACTATTTTCTATTACTACTACTGCGATTACTGCATATTGTTGATGATCTAACCCAGGGATCTCCAAACTTTCTAAACAAAAGGCCAGATTACTGTCCTTAAGACTTTAGGGGGGCTGGACTGTGGCCGCTGTGAGTAGAAAATGGCCTAGAAACAATGGGTGTAAATAGTGCCCCATCATTGGTATTAATTGGAGGAATAGTGGGCCATTTGGAATCAAGGGAGGAAATAGTGCCCATCGATGGTGTCAGTGGAAGGAATAGTGACTTACTGTTGGTGCCAATGACAGGAAAAATGCCCCATTGTTGATATCAGTGGGAGGATTAGTGCCTTGTATCAGTAGGCGGAATAGTGCCCCAGAGTCCACATAAGGACAAGCAAAGGGCCACATCCACCCCCCTGGACTACAGACTGAAGACCACCAGTCTAACTAAAGAACTTCTATAAATACTTTTATTTTTAAAAGGGTAACTCCAGTTTAAGTGGTATTAAACCCAAAAATTAAAATGTAATATATTGATGCTTACCAATCCTTAAATGTAGTGGTTAAATCTTTTTTTAGACTTTTCCCCTTGATTTCACCTGGTGATATGGTCAGTATCACACTTCATGTCTTAAGGTGTCTCCACGCTGAATGGAAGAGCAACAGATACACATTTGGACAATAACATTGTCTGTCTGAGGAAAGGGTAGTTTTAGATGCACTAGCATATTTTGATGAACTTGACTAGCAAAAAAAATTGATATCCAGCTGACAACAGTTTTATTTTCCTTTTGGGGTAAAGATTTCAGATAAATGAATAAACAAAATCTAACCATTGTACGCACCCCTAACTACCATTTTTACTGGACAGCTTGGTCTGTTAAAGGAAGTTGAAAAAAGAAACAGACTTGCTGGCCAGATCAGCAGGTGAAAATGAAATACAAAATATCTAAAAAAAAGAAAACTAATACAGCCACCACATTTAAGGATTGTTAAACTGCAATATAATTACATGTTTGTTTTTAGTTTAATATTGCTGTAGGGAAAAAAAATGAATTCAAAGCTTGAAAGGCTTCTGTCACAATTTTTATTGCCTGTGTCCTCATTGACCTCATTGTCTCTGGTACATGCTACGAAATCCAAAATGTTAGAGCTGTCACAGAAACAGGAGTTGTGGGACAATCTTCATTTGGAGACAGCTGTTTCAATCAAAACTGTCTAAGAGTGGAATCCTCTCAGTTGAGAATCATAGTATGTGACGGGGGGGTGTAGGCAAAACAGAACACACACGGAGGATGATAAACACACAAAGCTTTATTGACATATGGGAGACACTCAATCTGGGTAGGAAGGTAGCATCCAGGTACCCAAACAAGGGAAGTAGAGGGGGGCGGAGCACAAAACAATTGTAATCCAGGCAGGGCAATGGAGGGGCTCACAGACAGTCCAGGCAGTGGAAAGTATGGGAGAAAAGTCACAGACAGTCCAGGCAGGGTCAGCAGGAGTATAAGCACTCACAGTTCTGGCAAGGGTCCCTTCTGGCTCCCAGCGGCCGGCAGCAGGCAACGACAACCCTTAGTACACGGCAGCTAATTCACACAGCAGGTAGTTCACAGCAGCAACGAGTAATCCTGGCCCCAGAGTATTAGACAGAGTATCATGGGGCCCACAGCAAGTAGTTCACAGCAGCAATGAGTAATCCTGGCCCCAGAGTATTAGATAGAGTATCGTGGGGCCCACAGCAGGTAGTTCACAGCAGCAACGAGTAATCCTGGCCCCAGAGTATTAGACAGAGTATCATGGGGCCCACAGCAGGTAGCTCACAGCAGCAACGGGTAATCCTGGCCCCAGAGTATTAGATAGAGTATCGTGGGGCCCACAGCAGGTAGTTCACAGCAGCAATGAGTAATCCTGGCCCCAGAGTATTAGACAGAGTATCATGGGGCCCACAGCAGGTAGCTCACAGCAGCAACGGGTAATCCTGGCCCCAGAGTATTAGATAGAGTATCGTGGGGCCCACAGCAGGTAGTTCACAGCAGCAACGAGTAAACCTGGCCCCAGAGTATTAGACAGAGTATCGTGGGGCCCACAGCAGGTAGCTCACAGCAGCAACGGGTAATCCTGGCCCCAGAGTATTAGATAGAGTATCGTGGGGCCCACAGCAGGTAGTTCACAGCAGCAACGGGTAATCCTGGCCCCAGAGTATTAGACAGAGTATCGTGGGGCCCACAGCAGGTAGTTCACAGCAGCAACGGGTAATCCTGGCCCCAGAGTATTAGACAGAGTATCGTGGGGCCCACAGCAGGTAGTTCACAGCAGCAACGGGTAATCCTGGCCGCAGAGTATTAGACAGAGTATCGTGGGGCCCACAGCAGGTAGTTCACAGCAGCAACGGGTAATCCTTGCCCCAGAGTATTAGACAGAGTATCGTGGGGCCCACAGCAGGTAGTTCTGACACACAGCAGCAACAGGTAAGTAATCCAGGCAGGGCAGAGTAAGGGGGAAAAGTTCACGGACAGTCCATACAGGGGGAAAAACAGGGGCAAGACATTCACAGTTCCGGTAGGGGTTTTCTTGGCTCACAGCGGACGACAACAAGGGGTGACACTTCTCATTACACAGCAGAGGGTCCACACAGCGGGTACTAGTCTTAACTCTCCAACATACAGCAACGCAAGCAATCCTGGCCCCACAGTATTAGGCAGTGTAACAGCAGATACTCCTCCTGCACCCCAAGTATTAGCAGAGTGTTCAGTGGGTAATAATCTTGAGTATCCCTGGGGTATTATGCAGAGGGCTACCAGCGGGTAATAATCCCGTGTCTCCCCGAGTATAATGCAGAGTACTCAGCAGGTAATAGTCCTAGTATCTCTTGGGTAGTATGCAGAGTACTCAGCGGGTAATAGCCCTGGGATCCCTGGGGTATTATGCAGAGTGGCTGCGGGGTCTCGCCTCAGCGCAGACCTCCCAGCAGCTTTGCAGCGGAACATAACAACCAGGAGAGCCCTGCATCTGCCTTCCTAAGGCTTTGCAGGACGCTCCCGGTTGCCCAGGCAACGAGGCATGCCCCCTCGACACGAGCCGCGCTCCTGAAAGCGCCGCCTTTGTTTCCGGCGGGTGCAGGCGTGGGAAGCCTCATGCCCGGCATCAAGCCGGCGGCCCCGCTCCGGAACCTCTCGGCGGGGGGTCATCCCTCTCCAGGCTGTATGGCCAGGAGAGGTGTGAATCTCGCTGTGGGGGGTCACCTTCCTCCCATCTGGCTGCGCTGGATGGGATGAAGTGACAAGTGGCAGGGAGGAGAAGGGACACTTCTCATCCCGTGCAGTCCAACTTCAAAGGGCTGCTGCAGGATGAGAAGGGGGGGGGGGTGAGGGGACACAGGCACCAGGAGGGGGGGGGGGGTCCTTGGATCAAGCACCCTATGACAACCCCTAACTACCATTTTTACTGGACAGCTTGGTCTGTTAAAGGAAGTTGAAAAAAGAAACAGACTTGCTGGCCAGATCAGCAGGTGAAAATGAAATAAAAAATATCTAAAAAAAGAAAACTAATACAGCCACCACGTTTAAGGATTGTTAAGCTGCAATATAATTACATGTTTGTTTTTAGTTTAACATTGCTTTAGGAAAAAAAAATAATTCAAAGCTTTAAAGGATTCTGTCACATTTTTTATTGCCTGTGTCCTCATTGACCTCATTGTCTCTGGTACATGCTACAAAATCCAAAATGTTAGAGCTGTCAAAGAAACAGGAGTTGCGGGACAATCTTCATTTGGGGACAGCTGTTTCAATCACAACTGTCTAAGAGTGGAATCTTCTCAGATGATAATCATGCAGCAAAAAAAAAAATAATAGTATGATGTGATCTTACATTTTCCCTATCCAATCCAAAACTAAAAAAAAAAAAGTTTTACATTACTTTCATTTTAAGATAAGCTATATATATATTACAAAGGTTTTAGTGAACTTTTTGGCAGATTAATACCACTGTTCTAAGAACAAAATTATGTTAGCCTTACCATGTATTTTCCTTTTACAGATCTCTGAATGAGAGGGACTGACTTTGTGAACTCCACTTGAGCAGTCTCAGTTTTGTAATAGAAAAATAAAACAAAATAAAACCTCTGGTGTTTCTGCATTTTTAGGTGAGTAATACTTTTTCATGAAAACCAAAAAAATCAAATTAATTTTGTACATGGAATGGTCAGTGAGCCAAATACATAAGAAAGAATCTAGGTATCAAAAAGACAATAAATAATTTTAGTTTTAGACACTGGCTATAATGGCCGTTTATATGTTCACTTGTTTTAGAATAAAAATAACTATCTATAATTACTTATAATTCTTGTTTATATCAAGTTCAACCTCTACACACCATCTGAAATTAAAGGAATGAAAGAGGTAACAAACAGGAGGCTTTAAGAGTACACAGCTCTGACTGATTGATATCAGTGGTGTATTTAGGTTTTGTGCTGCCCTAGGCAACACAAAAATTGTGCCCCCCCAGTGAGAGAGCGAGAGAGTTCAATAAGTGTGTGTATGTACATAAGATTTTTATTTATTTATTTCTCTCTCTCTCTTCCCCCCATTCCTCCTAGCAAATACCACCCCCCCAAAAAGAAAGTCCCATTACACTTCCTAGAAAAAGTGGAGAGGAAAGAGCCAGGAAGAGGTGAGCTGTGTTGTGTTCTCTGGGCTCTCCCTCCTGTTGCCCATGCAGCACATGAGACAGGATCACTGATAGATCCTATGGGACTGTACACACACAGTATGATTACCACCTCCTACCTCCTCCAAGGGCTGCTTTTCTCCGGGCAGAAGGAAATGTGGGTGGGGGTGGTAATCATACTGTGTGTGTGTGTGTGTGTGTGTGTGTGTGTGTGTGTGTGTGTGTGTGTGTGTGTGTGCGTGTGTGTGTGTGTGTGTGTGTGTGTGTGTACAGTCCCACACGATCTATCAGTGATCCTGTTTCATGTGCATGGACAACAGGAGGGAGAGCCCAGAAAACACAGCACAACTCACCACCTCCTGGCTCTTTCCTCTCCTCCACTTCTCCTCTCATTGCTCCAGGCTTTCCCCTGGTCCAAGCTCTGAGTGCTGATGGGGGAAGGAGTTCAGCGGCCATTCAGGAAAACCAGGGCATCTCCTCAATCCAGCCAGGTCTGTCTCTCCCTCTAGCAGCAGAAAGCTGGTGGGAAGGAGAGGGGGAGAAACTGGCTTTCAGCTGCTGGAGGGAGAGATACACAGTGCATCATTTTGCAACTGCTCTCCCCCACCACACCGATCTTCCTGCTGTCTGGGCCACCTACAGGAGTACTGGTGGGACCCCTCAGATGGTGGCCCTGCATGACTCAGTCCATCACTGCTCCTCAGGTCCCTTCTTCTGGGGGGCGGTGCTGCCCCCCTAAAAATTGCCTCCCTATACAAAGGCCTTGTTTGCCTCGCAGTAAATACACGGCTCATTGATATTTCAGAGTTGGTTTGGAAGATGCATAGGCAGCCATACAGTCATGTCTCAGGAAGTAAAGCTGAAATATGTACTGAAATATCTTAGCTGAAAGGTCATAACTACAGGTGTTGTTTCTCTGCAGTGGTGTAGGTTTGCTGAGTTGGGTTCCTCACTTTCCTCAACAACAAGTCTCAATAGGATTTTTCTGATTCTTCTATGGAATATCCTGTCCTAGGGTGCAATTGTTCTGTTACCTCTTGTTTGAGGCTATAGTAGGCTTATCAATTTTACTTTTTGTTGTGTTGCGCTCAACCCAATGCCATATATCAAAGCTGCATCAAAATAACTACATGAATAACCATATTCACACATTCATTAATACATCCCATATATCCTAATAAAAAATTAATATATAACAATACATATAGATGAATCTAAACAGAAATGTAAGGAAAAAAGAAACAGTCTCCTAAACTGTGAGTCCACTACAAGGTTATAGGGAAAGTTCACATCCAAAATAATATGTGCCGTGACAAAAAATTTAAATGCAATCCATTTAAGATCCCAAAAGCACTTTCATCTAAAGTGAAAGAATACTTGCTTACCGATGTCATTTGACCCCCCTGTTTTTGGGGCGGTCGTAGAGCGCATTTTTGGGCATTATAAATGGACCCCAAATCTCTGCTATGGACACTTCTCGATGGATCCGGGATACCAGCACTCAGAAAAGACCGTGATGTTTAATACTCGGTTTGCTCTTAGAAATCAAACACATAAAAGTCTCTCCACAGTGTAAAAAAGCTAAAACCATTTATTGATTTAAAAAGTCATACACTCACATTTCAGTTGAAATTAATGCAAATATCAATGGATAAAAAGCTGGCATGTAACTTCTAATCCACGATGGTGTCAGAACGAGGATCCGCTTATCAATTTTACTAAAATAAGGAGAAACGCAAGATTATTAAAATTATCTACCCAGTGGCTGAACAGGACAGTTGAAGGTTGCTGTATGACTGAAGATGATTTGATTGTGAGGCTGGCTTTTAGTTATTTTTTTGCATCTTCTTGTATCTATGGGGGAAGTTTAATAAAAGCTAAAGGAATTTAATAGGAGAAGGCATGTTTTTGTAAAAACATTACAGTACAGCCAGGTTTGCTACTTACAGGTTGTACACTGACTTCTGGATGTGGTGAATGCAGCTTAGAGCTTCCATGCTTATGAGATGCAACCACTGCTATTATTTTCTATGCATAAGTTACTGTAACTAATATTATTGTAGGGTAGGGGCACTTCTCCAGAGGCCAACAGAGTAGTGAATGGGGTGTTACCAAAGAGGGTGGGAATGTAAAACCCTGCCCATGAAAGTATGGCCTGGAAGGACTACACCTGTGGGTGGTCATCATTTGAAATGTTGCAAGGACAAGACCATGGCAAAAGATATTATCTTAGGGGAAGCTTTAAGAGCTAAAGCCTCAAAGGTAGGAAGCAGTGGTGGAGAAGTGTAAGACTTTTGGGACTAGTTGCAAAAGGTGCAGATCTCTGGCACACTCCTTAAAAAGATACAGGCTCTTCAACTCATCACATTGTGTTTGTTATTGTAAATATGTAAATAAAATATTTCTGTAAACCAGTAAAAGGCTTTATGTTGTTTGGGCTCTCCCTTCTCCTAACCTCTAGATGGGAACATCCTTTGGAAAGAAATGAGTTCTGGGTGGAACTGCTACTTTGGTTCACTACCAAAAAGCCTGAGGGAGGTGGTGCTGGTTAGGTCAGGCCAGGGGGTTCCTGGGAGCTCAAGTATTAGTGTCCATGGGGGGATCCTATGCCCAAAGTACCCAGGAAGAATTAAAGGGACCAACCTATGCTGGGTAGGAAAGAGTAGATGGTTGTTAGCACACATGGAAGAGATGTAGCTAAGCAACTACACAACACTAGAAAAAAAGACACAGACTTTGGACACAAAATAAAGTTTTACTTGTAATATTTGTAGCACTGAAAGATCCAGGAACTGGAAACACAGTAAAAGAAAAAAAATCTCAGCTGACTTTTTTTTTTAAATACATACATATGATTGTTGTATTTAAAATAGAACATAAAGGCACTTCTAAAGTTGTACCAAATGTTTTCATGTCTTCTTCTCAATAACTCTTTTTAATATAAAGCAGGACTAGCTGTTCTCTAAGGGGAATTAGATGGCACTCTAATGTTCCTACGTTTTGTGCAGAATAGCTGTCATTTCCAGATTTCCAAACATGACTTAACAAAGACAATGGCATGAAAAAGACAGAGAGAAGTGTGCCATGCATGGAAGAGAATACCATGAAACAATCCCATACACAGCCTACTGAACAGCTGTTTATGTTGTAACAAATAAAAAAAAAGGAAAAATAATAGGAATTTCATTTGCTATTTTCCAGATACAAAACCTTTTGTAGAAAATTTATCAAAACCACCTTTGCATGTGCTCAGAGTTTAATAGAACCAGGTCTAGTGTTTTACCACAATCATACATACAAGGCCAAGATTAAATCCAGAAATTAAATACTATGTATTCCATTATTCCTAACATAAATAAAAGCAATAAAGTAAGCCTTTATATGTTGCCAGCAGTAAATAGTACTTTTATTATGCACGCACCAGATGCTGTGCATGTGCCTGTTCACCATTGTCTTTTCATAAGGCTAAATATTATTGTGTCCATATTGCCTGGTTGCTATATTGCCTCAAGATGTGCTACTACTACCTGGCTGCAGGTACACAGTGGTGACATAGGAAGGAGGTGGTCATAGTGGAGGCTGGGCCAAAGGGAAAAATGGCTCAATTTTCCTCAGCTGAGGAAGCAGCCATGTAATCCAAAAACATCATGTGTTCTGAGACCTCATTTCTGCCTGGGTTCTTGGTCTCTTTTGTTGGGTAATCTGATCATTCATGTTCTGTATGCACGTTGTACATGTTGCTATTTTTTGTACTGAACTGCTGTATGTCACTTTTACTATAGTTGACATATGGCATGTATACTGCAAGCAAACTTTGTAATAAACACATATAAAAGTCCAAGGTTACATACAAAGTTGCAAATTCATATTTCTTTGCAGTGTGCTAGACCTGTGCTCCTTTTCTGGTTACATTGTATACCCGACCTTAATTCTATTACTGGTAGTTGTAAACCTATGGGTGCAGCTATGCCAAGAATCTGTGTTAGTATGGTGCTATTGTGCTGTCTAGTGGTTTGTCAGTTTTTGGAGTGTTAACTAACATAGACTAGGACATGAGTTAATGTCATGGGGCTGTAGAAAGGATCACAGAGATCTGGAGATATGGTTAAGACTTGCCAGGGACTAGCAAGTCTAACACCTCCAGTATGGTGCCTACCCCCGAAGGAGCTTTTGGATGTTTTGGGTCCCCTGATCATGTGCCTACAACTCCACAAATAGCATCACACACTCTGACACACTTGTCTGGATGGGGAACACGTATTGCAAATGTATATGCAGTATCCGGATAGCAAAAACACAACAACATTGATACAGCAAACAGTTAAACTATAGCAAGGAATATACTGCAAATAGGTGAAGAGTAGAAAGATATCTGCTGTAAAAATAAGCAATGGGTATAGAGAGCAACTTCTCCCTAACCCTTTACTGGGTTTAACACAACTATTTAGAATTGAACCACTGTAACAGTTCAGCAGTCTGTAAAATACTCTCTTCTGTTGGCCAGCTTGTTGGGGCTCAATTGTTATTTTAGCATGCTCAGGATAATGTCCCTTTAAGCATTGATGGTGACATTACCTTTGGCCCCTTTAAACTCGGATAAAGTCACTGGTTCTATGATATTTGCAGGTAACACTGCCCCTCTTTTGCCAAAGTTTAATGTGGATTTGTCCAGTGGCATCTCACCAACTTCTTGTGTTAGCAGGTGGTCTCCCTCTGTATACTGTGTAAAACACAGCCTGTCTGTGTCTGCAACCTCCCCCTTGATCAGGAAACCAAACTCTATCAGCATCCGTGGCTCTCTCCAATATTTCAGAATGTCTGTCACTGTGCTTTTCTTCTTCTTAGGTGCAGGGGTGAGTGGTATGTTAGCAACCTGGTGTCCATTCAGGCCTCTCAGGAGCATCTTCCACACTTTTTCTCAGCCCTGAAAAACAGCAAGGAACCACCTCTGCTCTTTGCCTCCCTGCCTTGTGGGATTTGCAGTATTCTCCATTCATCCAGCTCATCCAGCCATTTTAATTTGTCAGAACTACACCTACAAAAATCCTTGCAGTCCTATGTGGCTTACTATTGGGTAGAGGGCAGGATCAACACTGCCTATACACAACTCTACAATAAGAGTCCCCTTCGGTAGCTGTGCCTGTTTAAAAGCCTCCTCTGCTGCCAGACACAGAATCCTATTCCTGTCAGAGCTGCAGAATGGGATATACCTGCATGAATTTACAGAAGTAGAAGTCCAACTTTCACTGGTTAATTGAAACAGTAAAAATCTGTGAGTCAAAAATGTCTGATTTATCTGCAGCCCTGTCTGTGGAGAATCACCTATTCCAGGCAATGACAGACTAATGATCTTTTCCACTGCTTTGATCTATCTATCTATCTATCTATCTATCTATCTATCTATCTATCGCTGGGATTCCTCAATTCAGCAGAAAATTATCAGCAAAGCAACATAGGCAGGTGCCTGTGGCCAAATGAGTAAAATGCATTATTGGCTGAGCACACATTTGCCTATTAGGATTCCCACTTGCAGATTTGTAAAGAAGTTAAATCTCTTTACTGACCTATCAAGGCAGGTAACTTGGATCATAATGGGCTAAAGAACATTTGGAGATTAACGTCTCAGACATATAACCCCTTCCACTGTAGTTCCACTATATATTTTCATTGGGATGTTTTTTTGCCTTCAGAAGTTAAAAATCTAGTATTTATTTATTTATTACAGGAATTTATATAGTACTGATAATTTGTGTGGTGCTTTACATATATATTGTACATTCACATCAGTCCCTGCCCTGATGGAGCTTACAATTTAAAGTGGTTGTAAACCCTTACATATACCCAGTGAATTGACTGGCCTCAGGTGATACACAGAGATGAAACAAATCATCCTACATAAGTTGTACCTGTTTATCAACAATCGGCTGTCTCCTACATCCATTCAACGTGCAGAATTTACATAGGATCTCTCAGCTCTGAAAAGCTGAGGGTGGGGAGCTGAAGTTACACTCAGTGAGGAGAGCTCTGAAAACTGAGGAACAGGAACAGAACTGAGGCTGTTAATCACAGGCTGTGCCATCCCCTGTCACCATTTTTCTCTTGGTGTCAGGAAAATTTGGAAGAAGTGGCTCATGCTGATAGCAGAGGAATGAGGCAACAGACAGAAATGACAGTGCACTTGAATAAGACAAATGCACACCATAGAAGGATATGCTTTATTCATATTTCATGCTTGAGGATTACCACCACTTTAAGGTTCCTAACTCACATTCATACATATACTAGGGTCACTTTAGACAGGAGCCAGTTAACCTACAAGCATGTCTTTGGAGTGTGGGAAGAAACCGGAGTACCTGGAGGAAACCAACGCAGGCACAGGGAGAACACACAAACTCCATGCAGGTAGTGCCACGGTGGCTATTCAAACCGGTAACTCAAGTGCTGTCACTCTATTTTTCGATTAATTTGTTGACTTCTTTGCAGATTGTAAAAATCTGCATGCATATTCACACAATTCTAAACAATTCATTGATTTCCTGATGCAATTAGTGAAATGATTTCCTGATGCTTTTTTTCCTAGGGATGCACAAGTACAGATGGACAACAGTAGCACAATGAGATATACTGTAGGTAAGAATAGTGCAGAATTGTTGATGCATAGGAGGCCATCATGAGCCTTTACACTTACTGCACACCTAAAACCATCGCCCTTGCTTCTGTAAGAGCTATAGTATTGCAAGGGGATGTGCCCCTGTAAGCGTGCTTTTGCTTATGACCATAAAGCTGCTGTGGAAGTGGTAAATGTATCATTCATACTCTTTGTGGTATTTTAATGACTTCAGTTACAACAGTGTAAAAGTACAGTTTAAGCTAGTGCAGTATATGAGTATTAGGAAACTCCAGGTAGGGTCACAGTTTTTTGCTGTTTTCATATTTTGATTACCAGGGAGTTGATGACTTGGAATAAGTGCTTGCTATAGAAGCAGTGGAAAAAGTAACTGGGGATTTAAAGCATCATTGAGTTTGTTAATGCTTTGCAGACACCTTGCCATATTAGTTTAATTTTGCATCATTTTGAAGGCACAAGTGCTACATTCTCAAAAATGTATTACTTTGGCTAAATTAGTTCTTTCCTCATTTTAAAGTTAAAAATAAAATAAAAACAGGTTGCAGCCCAGCCGTAAGGGAGCTGTGACTTCCTGATTGTTTTTTCAGAGGATTAGTCTTCTGAAGGAAGACTAACATTAGAAGAAGTGTTTTATTAAATGTAATCATAAAAGCACAGTTTGAGTTTAAGAAAAGGTGTTAATGGGGAGTTTATACATTTTCACTCTATGCTTCTGTAACCACAAAAATGTAACACTTGGGAACCCCACAGATCTAAAATTCAAAACGTTCTTTTCTAGATGTCAAAGAACAAATGACATGGAGTTTGCACAATTAACATGGTACATAAAAGTAGCAGCGACTGTAGAAAGTTCAACATACTGTACATTTCACAAGAACTCACAACTTTAAAACTCTACCGGTAAAACAGAACAACTCGTTCTCTAGCAATTACAGTAACCAATGCCTTTTCCTTTTCTGTACCCCTTTTTTGGCAAATGTTCCACATTCAATCTAGAACATTCTCTTTCTCCAAGTCTAGGACTGTGCCTAGCCATTCTGCTACTTGTACAATGTACACAGGTAATGTTTATGTAAACGACAATAGAATGTTAAATATGTACAAGTATGTATTACAGAATCTCAAATATTTACATATATATATTACAGAATGTTAAATATGTACATATATGTATTACAGAATGTCAAATGTCCATATATGTATTACAGAATGTCAAATATGTCCATATATGTATTACAGAATGTTAAATATGTACATATATATGTATTACAGAAATTAAGATATGTGCATATATGTATAACAGAATGTTAAATATGTACATATACAGTATGTATTACAGAATGTCAAATATATGCATGTATGTATTAGAGAATGTTAATTATGTACATATACTGTATGTATTAGAGAATGTTAAATATGTACATATATGTATTACAGAATGTCAAATATGTACATACATGTATGTTTTACAGAATGTCAAATATGTGCATATATGTTTTACAGAATGTCAAATATGTGCATATATGTATTACAGAATGTTAAATATGTACATACACGTATGTATTACAGAATGTTAAATATGCACATATAATTGTTAAAGAATATCAAATATATTACAGAATGTCAGATATGTATGCCAACATGTGTACATATATGAATTAGAGAATGTCAAATGTCTGCATTTATGTATTAAAAATATCAAATATATTACAGAATATCAGATATGTACATAGATGTATTATACACTCACACACACAAACAAAATATCATGAAAACCTGTATCATAAGGATATCATGAAAACCTGTATCATAAGGCTTTGTATTTGTGTAGGCTATTTTGAAAAAAAGTTGTGATTATCTTTTCTTATTTTTTCTTTGTCTATTAAGCTTGCATGCCATGGTATTATATATTAGGGTTGATCTACTAAAGGCAAATATACTGTGCACTGCAAGTGCAGTTTCTCTAGATCTAAATGGAAGCTCTGAAATGAGTGGAAGCTCTGCTGATTTCTATCATCCAATCACGTGCAAGCAGAAAGGCTGTTTTTTAAATTTTCCTTGTATGTGATTGGGTATTCTTTTCAAAGTGGAGCTTTAACTCATTTACTAAGCTCTAGAGCAAATGCACTTGCAGTGTACAGTATATTTGCCTTTAGTAAATCAACCCCACTGTGTTCAGCAGTGGTTAGTACAAGTGGGCAGTAAACTTGGTGACTTTTCAGCCTTCCAAAGAAGACATATAATTAGAGCCTCTTTAGCTGGAGCATCTGTAACCATAACAGTCAAAGTTTGGTGTTTCAAGAACAACCATTTCCATTGTTATAATTGCATACATAAAGCATGGCGAGACTCCATCTGCAAATTAAATTAGTGTCCAAGAAGTAAAATTTAATTTTAGCAATGATTTGAGCACTTTGTGAAGTTCTCGGCAGTCTGTGTTGTAGAAACTTTACTATAAGGTGGATATTGGATTCTGCTTTGTCATTCAATGTACTTTTTAGCTACAATTGATTTTTGTTGATAAAATCTTTACATGCATTGTGTATGCAGTCATAACCATGAAGACTGTTGCTCTTGAAGCACAAAATTTGGCTAGCTAAATAGGCTCCAATGATTTGTCCTTTTTGGAAATCTGACAAGTCACAGTTTTATTGGCCACTCTTACTTCCCACTACTGAGCACAACATGCAATAAACTTGCATTAAACCTAGAGAATATAGATCAAGAAAAGATAAACAAAAGCTATTCACAGCCACAGCTTAGGCAGCACTGACACTTTAGACATTATGTGGTTCTGATAATTGAATGCCCCTAGTTGAATAAATACATAGAAGTAAATCCAAATGCATTCTGTAGGTACTCGTGTTTATTGAGGAGCTAAGTTAGTTATACTTAAAAATGACTGCTTAAAGTTCCAAAATGGTTTTCAATCAACTTGAGAGTGCCTACATACACTTTAGTAACGATGCCAGATATGGCATTTATTAATTTACTTACATATCTGGGACACTCACTTTTCCAATTGTTGACACACCTTGATTAAATACTAAGACATCCAGAATAATTTAAAAGGACTTGAGTTGTCAGCACAACCCACAGAAATATAGCCAAGACATACCGCTGGAAATATGATTTCTGATTCTTGCGTTTAGCAGCTCCCTGCTCAGAGCTTGGTGGGTACCTGTCACACCCAGTAGACCCAGAGGCATCTCTAGCAGATAAATCCAACAAGTACTAGAAGTTTTGGTGACCTAGCATGGGAGTCTGAGTCTTCCCTCTGATGGTGGAGGTGGCATATTTGTCAGCTGAACTATCTGACTACAGGTAGCAGTGCCTGATCCACTATTTACAGGAGTACTCACACCCAGTTCATTCCAATGTGTTTTTTGAAGTGTACCAGCTTCCACCTGCTTTGCTTTTTGATTTTTATGCTTAGATTAGTGACTGTGCCGAACATACTTGGGAGCAGTATCTGCCTACATCCACATGGGATATTATTTTGTTCATATACTGTATGTATTGAAGGTCTTTATAATTATGGTGATTACTGTCTGTATATCATTTCTATATGATATAGATTTATGTTTGTTGTAGATATCTAACTAAATGTTTTTGCATTCTTTGTAGACCATATTGAAGGCTGAATAATATTGGGCTGTGGGTTGTAATTTTTATAATCTAATATAATGTATATAATCTACATTTATGTAATCTAATCTATAATCAAAGTCCTGAAGAAGCAGAAAGTCATGCAAAACATGTTGACGTCATCCTGGGCCCATCATAACTAGGTTGCAATACCTGATGATTGTTACAATGGTAGTTACCATATTAAGTTCAACTTCTAAGTATGAAGATGGCTAAATGATTGAGTACATATTAAGTGTTTTAATATGTATTATATGTTGAATACTGATTATATATGCAAATAAATAAGTTAATTATATATTGGTTATATTTCTGTGAGTTGTGTTGACAATTCAAACCCATTGAATCAATTCTGGTTGTCATAATTAATACTCAGTATCCATTATTTTTAAGTTTCCCATGTAAACCTTGCACAGTCATTATCTCCTCTGCTGGTGATAATGGAGTCAAAATGTGTTTTATCCAGTGCTCCTGGTCGCTCCATCCTGTCGGGTGCTCCAACAGCAAGCAGCTTGCTCTGGGGGCACCCACTGCCTTATGTGTCCATTCACACACGGAGCTGAAGCTCATCTCCACCCTCTCTCTCTTCTCATTGGCTCACTGGCTGTGATTGGCAGCAGCGGGAGCCACTGGTGTTATAGGGGGCTGCTGCACAGATATGTTTTTTTTACCTTCATGCATAGAATTCATGAAGATAAAAAACCTTGAGCTTTTACAACCACTTTATTTGAACAAGCTGAAGCTAGAAGCTGATTGACTACTATGCACAGATTTTGCACTCTCCATTTTTAGTAAGTCAATCCCAATATTCTATGTGTTTTTCTTGTTTGCAATTTTGTTTTGAGTGTACCGTGTAAGAGAGTTATTGCTAAATTAATACTAAAGCAAGCTGATAAGTAAGCCTCATAATGAGAATATCTTTCAGTTTCTGCTAACTTTGACCATGTGCTAGGAGTGCTACAGTGAAAATACCAGTCCTAGCAAACATCACATTAATGCTATAAGGGTTAATGTATAGGTCTTTTTAAATTCAAGGTCTGAGGCCACAAAAATTAGAATTACTTTATGAGCAGAGCATTGGTTCATTATTATTCTCAAATTTCTTTATTCTCTTTAACTTTGCCGTAACCACACACTATAATGCATTTGAAATTTGCAACCGTACCATAATCTACCATTTTAATACACCCAAGTTGTGAAGGGAAATACTGAAGGCATGCCAGAGACTCTACCCAAAACAGAGAAAAATAGAAACATTTTATGATTGTGTTATAAATTATATCCATAAATGCCAGCTCCCTAATGGAACATTGGGTTTTCATCTGAAATAAAGTAAACTCTTTCAGCAGTGGTTATTTGAACTCTCATCTGTCTTCACATGGTAAACCAGAGTTCTTATACGGCAGTCTATAAAATATAAGTTGCACATTCTCTTGTTCTTTAAAGTAGCGGAGGCATTTAAAGACCTATATCTACATTAGCACACAGCTTAAAAGGAAACACAGCAAAACACAGTAAAAGTACATGATGTGCCATCAGAAGAAGAAAAGCATGTCTGTTTCACCTAAGCTACTGTAAATAAAACCTTTGAAAGAGCTATTTGGCAAGAGCACATTTAGTTTTTCTAAAGCTATAGACAGAACTCTAGTACCAGCATAGTTTCACGGAAAATGTTTATCAATGCAGCTATATTTTAATATAATTTCATTCTTTTTGTAATATGCATTAGAGAGCTGGCACAAGATATGAACGTCACACACTGATGCAAAATTGGTAACTTAAACACAGTATGTAAGCCTTCAGTGCACCCTCTGCTTATTTGTTTTGCTCTGCATGCTTTTAAATATTACTACAATCCAATTTAGTAAAAGTGGGAAATTGTTTAAAGCTTAACTAAAGTAAAAAAAATCTAATTCTAATAACTAAATGTTATTTCCTGTGTCTTTAAAATTATGTGTACATGTTGTCTCTATAAATGCTTAATAATCATTTTAGAGAACCTCCTCAGCATTCATTTCCCTTATGCAGGCAGTTACACATTGTCCTGTCTTCTTAGTATCTCCCCTTGTAGCCTATTCCAATGCAATGTGAGCAGAAATTACAAGTGTATGCAGTGACCTGAGTTTGGAACTGATAAGAGCCCCTCCCTCCCCATCCTCTTTCACACCAAGCTGCTGTAAGTGTAAATCCATCCCTACATTATGCTGATGAAGTGTGGAATAATGCCTCATGTACACACTCCCCTAGACTTTTAGCTCTCCTGGCAGCAGAAAACTGCTAAACGTGCAAAAACGCGTGTGAACATGATACCACGTGTAGCCGTGTTTAGCATTTGGATATTTATTCATTTGATTGGCCTGAGTATTTTCCATTGACATGAATAAATTCCCAAGCACTAAATGCGGGTAGCATTTAGATGCTTTTAGACCAGGGGCAGACTGGCAACTCATGGGGCCCCCTGGGCAATAGGGGATCATGGGGCCCCTGTGTCCTTGCCAAAACTCAAAAAAGCCTATGAAAAAGGTACCAGGGGCATCTCATGGGGCCCCCTACTGAACTTGGGCCCTCGGACAGTGCCCGAGTTTCCAAATGGTCAGTCCACCCCTGTTTTAGACATTCCTCTCTTGAATGCGACTCTCCTGCTTTTGGGAGAGGAACATTTAACCACCAGCTGCTCTTAAACTCTGGTAACAACCTATGTGTACATGGAGACATAGGTTTTTATTGCATTGAGTTCAGGCAAAAAAATGCCAAAAGCTTCTAAACTCACGTTTAGGAGCAGCAGTGTACATGAAGCTTTTCAGGTAGTTTTCATAATGTAATCCCAATGCCACTGCTGCAGCCACAGGATGAATGTATTACAATGGGGAAAATAATTATTTGATTCCCTGCACATTTTGTAAGTTTCCTACTTACAAAGTAATGAAGAGTCTATAGTTTTTATAATAAGTGTATTTTAAAATGATAGAGACAGAATATCAACCAAAATCTAGAAAAAAACACATGATCCAAATGTTTTAAATTGAGTTGAGTAAAATAAGTATTTGATCCCCAAGCAAAGCATGAATTAGTACTTAGTGGAGAAAGCCTTGTTGGCAAGCACAGAGGTAAGACATTTCTTGTAGTTGGTTATCAGGTTTGCACACATCTCAGGAGGGATTTTGGTCCACTCTTCTTTACAGACCTTCTCTAAATCCTTAAGGTTTCTTGGCTGTTGCATCCCGAAGTTGCAGCTCCCTCCATAAATTTTCTATAGGATTAAGGTCTAGAGACTGACTAGGCTACTCCATAACCCTAATGTGCTTTTTCTTGAGCCACTACTTTGTAGTCTTGGCAGTATGTTTTCGGTCATTGTCATGCTGGAAGACCCTTCCACAACCCATCTTCAGTGTTCTGACTGAGGGAAGAAGGTTCTCATCCAATATTTTACAATACATGGCACCATTAGCCCCTCAATGCGGCAAAGTCAGCCTGTACCTTTAGCAGAGAAACAGCCCAAAGCATGATGTTTCCACCTCCATGCTTAACTGTAGGGATGGTGTTCTTAGGAAAATAGTCAGCATTTTTCTTCCTCCAAACACAGTGAGTCGAGTTAATGCCAAAGAACTCAAATTTGGTCTCAACTGATCACAGCAATTTCTCCCAATCCCTCTTTGCATCATTTACATGTTCATCGGCAAACTTTAAATGGGGCTGTACATGTGCCTTCTTGAGGAGGGGGTGTCTTTCGGGTGCTGCAGCATTTCAATCCATGGAAGCGTACTGTGTTACCAATGGTTTATTTGGTGACTGTGGTCCCAACTGCCTTGAGATCACTCACAAGCTCCTCCCGTGTAGTTCTGGGCTGATCCCTCACTTTTTTCATGATCATCCTTAACCCAAGGTGAAATCTTGCATGGAGCTCCAGACCGAGGGTGGTTGATGGTTATTTTGTATTTCTTTGCAAATAATTGCTTCAACAGTTCCTTCTCACCAAGCTTCTTGCTGATGGTCTTGTAGCCCATTCCAGACTTGTGCAGGTCTACAATCTTTTGCCTGATGTCCTTTGACAGCTCTTTGGTCTTGCCCATGGTGGTGCCCAAGAAAGAGATTCTGTGGCCAGGTGTCTTTCATACACATAATGAGTTGTTGTAGGAGCACCTTTTTAAATTGACAGGACTAATCTGTGTACTACATGAGCACATAGCCAGTCTGTGGGAGCCAGAATTATTGTTGGTTGGTAGGGGATCAAATACTTATTTTACTCATTGAACTGCAACTCAATTTATAACATTTGTATCATGTGTTTTTTTTCCGGATTTTTGGTTGATATTCTGTTTCTATCATTTAAAATACACCAATGGGAAAAATTATAGATCCTTAATTTCTTTTTTAAGTGTGCAAACTTACAAAATCTGCAGGGCATCAAATAATTATTTTTCCCACTGTATACCCTATCCTCTTTTTACCCTGACCCTGTAATGTCACCCCTACCACAATCTTTACTCTGCAACCCAGCAGACTAGACTGATAAGCACCACCATATCCATATCTAGATCTGTCTTCCACTCCAGTAATAACTGTGACGATCGTGACATCAGATCCCAGCCCTTCTTACCAAACTCGTGACCGAAGGACTAGCCAACCTAAAACTGCGATGTCACGTGTGTAACAATGCCATGCCCAGCTGTACCCTGCACAAAGATTTTCCAGCTCACTGGAAAACAATCGATGTACCGGCAGCCTGAGCACGATTGTTACTGGGTCAGGTTAATTATGCAATTAACCCTTCACACTGCCACCACCTCCTTTTTGTACAGAGAAAGCGGAAACTCGGCAATATCAGCAATAACACTATGATGGTTGAAATAATCGTCTGTATACCACTGTCACTTCAGGCAGGTTATACAGAGGGTTAAACACATAGTAGCGCTCTTTAGCAGCAGGAATCCATAAGTTGCATTAAAGAACTTTAGAAACAGTTAAACACGTTCAGAAAGAAAGATTTATTACTAAAAGGTCAAAAGGGTGCAATAAAAATATTTACAGAAACAGATGTAGCAAATATATATATATAAATATACAGAGAACAACAGCACAGCAAAGAGATAACAGAAAGAAGTTTAAAGGGTTAAAGTACTTGCCAGTCAGCCTTGGTTTTAAGCAGCTTCAAGTTTCATGACCAAAAGGATGCTTTGATCTCCCACTGCTAGTTTCGATGTTAAGGCAGGGAGATCTTCTCTCACACTCCAAGCATAACAGCCTTTTTCTAGGATCTCAGCAGGGTGTCTCTGTCAGGAATGGACTGGCCAGCAATGGGGGGACTCACCTGCCTTATGAGCTGCAGTACCAGGGCTGGAGAGCGGGTGCTCCCAGCAATCAGAGACTCAACCTTGCAGCCAGTCAAACACCTGGAACTGATTATACTGGTGTATTTAAGGGATGGCCCGACCTGCAGACTCTGCCTTGGTGTGTGTTCTCCTGGGCCCTGAATCCTGTTCCTGCTCCCTGTTCCTGTTCCTTGCTGACCCTGCTCTGATCCCTGGCTTTGTCTGACCATTCTCTTGCTCCTGATCCCTGGCTTGTCTGACCATTCTTCTCTGCCTGACCCTCTGTACCACACTGCCCGCTACCTGCTGAACCTGGCTTGTGACCCCGACCATTCTCCGCTTGCTCCCCCTGTACCTACCTGCCCGATTGATATTGACCCGGCCTGCCTGACGACGCTTGCATTGTATGCACTGTCATCTGTGGGTGGTTGGTTTGGTTGCACTGTGTTATGTTTTAGTATTGCACTGCGTTTATGTTTGTATTGTTAGTGTTAATAAATTATATTGTTTATAACTTATCTGAAGCCTGCGTTTCCCTGAGTCAGTCACACACCTCTGGTCATACCCGGGAGCCCTGACAGTCTCCCTGGAGCAGTGAAATCAATTGTCTCCTTTTGGGGAGGGAAGTGTAGGTGGAGACTTAAGTTATGATCAGAAACTCTCCTAGCTTAGATTTTGGCCCATAACTTTTCCTAGGTACATGTAACATTCCACCCACGGGTAGATTAATATGCAGAATTGTCTGCTGAAGATCTACATATGAAATATAACATACCTGCCGGGATGATTAAAGAGATTTTATTTTCTGTTCTCCTGTTGATCTCAGCTAGGGAAGGTAATATACCAAACGATTTGTCTCAACGTGACCAATCTGAAGATATGCCGGTGTTTTGTGTAAGTCCCTCATATTCCAAGATATGAAATCATAGGGGGAAAATGGATTTTGAATGTGGTGTTTAGTTCATTACTTCTCTGGAATGTCTTTGAACTCAGTGAAGGGCTTGGTTTACGCTTTTACGATATCCCAGATTGCACAGTTTTTTAGACAGAGAGGCACCCAGCTAGTGAGGTTTTATAGCCAGGATGCCCTCCCACTGAGTTTGGTGCCTGTGATCTCTGCAAACACACACCGACCACGTGTCACTCAACAGAGAGGGGGGGGGTGAGCAAAGAGGGGGAGAGCAATCTAAAAGATGGAGGGTTGGAGCAAAATGGTTGAACCGCATCCATCTCTGTGGGTACGATTGCTACAATAACCCCCTGCTAACTGGTGCCCTTTTGTACATCACAAATTTTCGAAGCTGACACTCAGAACTCCTGTGTCAGCCACATTATGCACTACTGCCTTACTCCCCCTTTCCCCATGGCCATTAGAAAACCACCTGAAATAATGCAAGATAGTAGCCAAAGCTATATGGATTGATTAACAACATGTACATATTTTCAAAGTAAGATAAAATATTTCAAGAATACTAATTAGATCTTTTTATTCAGTGAATATTGGTCTTTATTAATACTTAATGTCAGGAATTAAACTTTAGTTCTGCTTTAAAGCAATTTTTCAAAGCATGCCCCCTGCATGATAGTGCGCACTTGAAAAACTTTTGATTGAAAGTTTGCCAATTTCCAAACTATTAAGTGTGTTTAGAATACTGTATATTCTGAGACCACGGATTGTGAAAACATGGGACATGCTTGAACAATTTTGACATAGAGGTTAGCCTGAGAAGGTATTCTTCCAAGAACACAGGAATAAAGAAATTAGGAACTAGGAATAAGACCTTATTGGAAGCTATTCCATTTGTACAAATTTTAAGAATACATTGGATTGTGCATGACAAGCCACTTAATCTCAACATTTAAAAGCTGATCGTAAGCTTCGCCCATGTGTTAAACAGGTCCTACTTCATGTTTTTTAAAGCTGGTAAAACAATCAGATTAGCTTTTACTCAGGCAGATCTAATGCTGAAATATTCCCATTCAACATTGAGATTCACCTGAATGATGGGGAATCACAAATGTTCAGTTCCACAAGTCGCACAAACTCTTCCATCCACATGAAACACCTTGATATAAGCTATAAACAGAATACTGAACTATCCCGTTAAATAATCCAATACATGTGATTAACCACCACATGAAAATGTCCAAAAATTTTGAAAAAAAGTGTTTTTCTTATAAAATTTTGCAAATAAATAATATTTCATCATAAATCTTGGCCAAAATGTATTCCGTTATGTTTTTAGTAAAAAAAAATAAAATAAGCCAAATTAGTTTATAACCAAAAATTATAATTTAAAAAATTTTTTTTTTACATTTTTATTTTTTTATATTATTATTTATTTTATTTTATTATTATTATTATTTTTTACATACTGTCACCCTAGCAGTACAGTGTCACCATGGTGACACTGTACTACTTTTGGGGGGTGATGAAGATTTTTTTTTTTTTACAGTGATTGCTTTAAAAACCCATATAGGATGTAAAAGCAATCATTTCTCTTTTTCTTTGTCTGCATTCTTGCAGCCATTGAGAGCTACTGAGTGAGCTGTGATTGGTCACAGCTTGTCACATGGTACAAGACTGTTGTGAATAGCCTTGTACCATGTGACCTCTGTGATCATTCACAGATTTCACACTTAGTAAGCAATGATGTCAAAAGTGAGATCTTGCTTACTACTTTGCATGTGATCACTGATTGGCCAATCAATGATCACATGATCGGGACCTCGTACAGAGGTCCCGTTCGACGATCGGTGTTTCGCTGTGACCAGAGGACACAGCGGGCACCAGGTCGTGGTGCTGTGCGCTCTCGGGGAGCGCGCACAAGCAGGATGTGGGGAGGCTGTTTATAAACAGCCACCCGACCCTGCAGTGCCACCGTCTGGCCCTTTATATACAACGGCCGGTCGGGAAGTGGTTAATACTGTGTCAGAACCTGGGTCAACTGCAGGTGGCACTGTTGTTCCTGGAGCCGATGGGCACAGTTCTCGTGGCCACCAGTAGGTGTCTCACAGCAGCCAGCTTATTCTAGTAATTAGGCTGCACCTGAGTGCTGCCAGTACCCTGTTCCCTGCATCCAGTACCCTGTATACTGCTCTGCTCTCTTGCATTCTGTCCCAGTCCTGGTCCTGCCCTGTTCATGTGAACTCCCTCCATTTTGTACATAGCGTGTGTTAGTTAAGTTGTTGTTTTGGGTTTACTGCAAGTTCATGTTTATTTTTCACTTTTACATTGTTTTTTGTTTGTTGGTGTTGGAAGGATTTTATTAATATTAATGCCTTTATTTAATTTTACTTAGTCTGGTTCCTGATTTCTTGAGGTGTAGCCCCCTGATCTGGTCATTGCTGCTAGATACCTACATTTGGTATGCCTTATAAACTGTGTAAAAAAATTGTACATATCATGCTATCTAAAAAAATATGCACATCATATACAATTGTGCATAATAAATATATAATAAATTTAAGTTATGATTCAATAATACAGTCCAAACATACCATAAGAAAAAGTGAACTATGAAAATTAGAAACGTACCTCTGCCAATTTTATACTTCTGTGACTGCGAATCCACCACCGTGACAAGTCTGAAATGCACTGCACATGGTAACCTTTTTTGGCATGTTAATTGTTTGTTTATGGGTGGTTGGTTGCTCATTTGGGAGAAGTTTGTATGAGTGTACTATATAAGGTGAACTGATCTTTGTCATAAGTGTCACTGAAGCCTGATGAAGGTGCTGTATGAGGAGCTCCAAAACGTTGCTGTACTTTTATGAGTAATAAAGAAGCTTGAGGGGGTGCAGGATGTGCTGATGAGCCACAATCTCTTCTATGACTTTGCAACAGCACTGTCCATGGCTGATCACAGCAACACTCAAACTTTGAAGGTTCAATATAATTTGGAGTGCACGTCCCCTTATACACTGGAAGAAGCAGTCAACCATTTAGCAGATTAGGGATGTAGGGGATTGTCTCTGCTGTTTTACCATTGTAACCACTGATAAACTCATTATACCATTTACAGTGAGGTTGCTTTTAGTAAGTAGTTTTGATTTTCTGCCAATGAATCCTTGTAAGTGGTGGGAGCTTGGTAGCTGTCAAAACTTCTACCCCTCTTGCAGGGCAACACAGTAAATGCAAAGCACACTGACAGTCTGCAATAATAAGTTTGTGTGTTTCATACTGTAAGTTCTATATTGAATATCTGCCAAATACTATGGGCCATATGATGTGATGTGTGTTTAAGAACAAGGGCATGGGAGGTCAGCTCACTGACAAAGATTGAAAGAAGATCACTCAGAATCTCTTTTTTCTTAGGGGCACCATGCCAGAATTTTTCACAGATCACCATATATTCCAATAAACAACATACAAAATTCTCATCACTCAATATATCCAGCCAGATGAAAGAGCCTGACTATAATCAGTTTCTAAAATATTGATTAAGCACACAACTCTCCAATACTGTATATGCATTTGTAATTCCATAGGAAGTCACAGTGTCATGGTGCCTCTATAATGTGTGATATGGGGAATTTATTCCTAGTTCATATGCTGTGAATACATGCAGCTTTCTTTTTATAGTTATTTTTTATCTAATTATCCATTGTTTTGTGGAAAAACACCATTTTGTGTTATAATAAATAGGACAAGTCTGGAATAACACATGTCCTTTGTATTTACAGTTCTTTTAAAGCTAACACTAATGAAAATGGAAAATTTTATTTTCGTATTTGATACTGCTTAGTATCCCCACTCAATTCCCAAAAAACAATATAGGTATTCCTGAAGTATTTTAAGTAATAGCAAATGCCAAATATATGGGCACCTATCAGAAATATAAAAATAGTATCAGTTATTCATAATCTGAAGTTCTGGGGAGGGGGGAGTGGGAAGGGGGAAAGGAGCCAAATCAGTGATAACGTTGTTGTGGACATTTATACCGAAATTGTATAGATAGGCAATTCCTATCCTCATATTGATTAGTGGTTCCAAATTAATAATAACTACTGCAGTAGGGAACAGACACAAAAAGATAAACTTAGTATCTTTCCAAATCACTGTTCTGTTTTTTCGATGCATTTGAAGTTTTTTTATACACATGAATACGTAGATATCACATTAATATTACAATTGTACTTTTATGGTAACAAGGGGCGTTACATAGGCAGGCTAATTTCTTTTTCTTTTTTTTTTTTAATCTTTTATTTGATTTTCTAATTCAAAAAGAACAACTCATTTGCAAAAATATTTTACAGGTACATATTTCCATTTACTCTAATATTAACCTCACCCCCACCCACCCTTCTACCCTTCCACCCTCCCCCCAACCAATTTTCCCCATCCACATCCTCCTTCCTGATCTGTATCTTCTCTCATATTTATCTATCTATCTCTGACATTGCTTTCTCTCGGATTCTCCATTAAGGCTCTTTCCTGACTTCTAAACACCCCCCTCAATTCCGGCCAGTTCATTGTATCTTTCAAAGGTTTTAAATTTCAATCAACTACACCACATTTTCCTAACTTTTTCCATTTTATCCTGCTCCATGTGACATAGCTCCTCCATTCTATAGATATTTTCAACTCTATTTATCCATTCGTTAATTCTTGGTGCTTTAGGAACCTGTGAAAACTTGGGAATCAAACCCTTAGCCGCACTAATTAAGTGATAAAGTACCCTATTTTTGTATAATTTCTCTGAAGGCTCAAAGTTATAAAAAAAAACACCTCCATGGATCTCTCTGTTCAATTATCCCACATATTTCCTGAATGTATTGAATGATTTCCCTCCATTAATCCTGTATTTTCGGGCAACCCCACCATATATGTGCCATTGTACCCCTTTCTCCACATCGTCTCAAGCACAGAGGTGAAGTATCTACTTGTTGCCTGTGAGCTATGTTTGGTGTAATATACCATCTAGCTAAACATTTATAGTTCATCTCCACTGTGCTCTTATTTGTCACCTCATGTGTTAATTTGAAAACTTTATTCCATGGCTGTGCATTCAATTCCGTTCCAAGCTTCTTTTCCCATTTTTCCAAGAACCCCGGAGGATCAGTTCCTTCCATAGCCATAGGGATCTTATAAATCCTAGGAGTAACGTGCTTTGGGGGTTATTTTTTCATTTAACAATTTTTCAAATGGATACATATCCTCCAACGTTCTCAGTGATTGTGGGAGACTTGAAACAAATGGTTTAGTTGATAGTACCGCCACTCATCAAGTGTGATAAATAAATCCGATTTCTTCTTTAAGTTTTGAAAAGTGTGCAATTTCCCTTCATTCAATAAATCCTTCAAACGTGCTTTCTTATCCTTTATCCATTTCCCAAAAACATTATCCTTTCCCGGGGGGGAAATACTCCGTTCCCACCAAGGCAGTCAATATTGAATTATATTTCCATCCTTTTTGACTATACATTCTATCCCATATACTCAAAACTTTCCTTGTCAGTGAACTAATGTTAACATCCAATGTGCGAAACGTATGTGGTATCCATACAATCTTCTCTAACTATGCCTTACTTAAAATCCCTTCCATATTTACCCATCTTTTCCCTTGTGAATGAAATGTCCAATCTACTATTCATGATAAAATCACTGCTAGGTAGTAATTCCTTACGTTGGGTAAGCACAAACTCCCGTCCCCTTTTACTCTACTTAGGACCCGTAAATGATTCTCGGTTTCTTATTTACCGATGTTAACGTAGTAATCATCTTCTTTATTATCCCAAAAAAAGACTCTGGAAGGTGACCTGGGAGCATGTGGAACTAATACAGAATTTTTGGCATTATCACCATCTTTCCCAGATTTATACATCCTATCCAAGAGGCTCCGCCCTTTGAAAGTCTCCTCAGCATTTCCTTAATTTCATTTATTAGGGGGATATAGTTTGCCTGATATATACCTTTTATTGAGGGGGTTAGTTTTACTCCCAGGTAACCTATTTCCTTTTCCCTCCAGATAAATGGATACTCGTTTTGTAGACTCAACTTCTCTGACATTGGGGGGTTGATATTTAATATTTATGTTTTTACCGGGTTTATTTTCAAGTTTGATAGCTCACCATACTGTTTTAATACTCTCATTAGGTTTGGCAATGTTATTCTAGGATTAACAATATAAAACAACATATCATCTGCATATGCGGCTACCTTATGCTCCACTTCACTTGTCTTTATTCCCACTATATCTACACACTTCCTTACCCTCACCAGAACAGGTTCCAAAGACAGTACAAACAACAAGGGGGAGAGGGGGGGATCCTTTTCTAGCGCCGTTGTGCATTCTAATCGATCAATAGGAGTATTGCCAGCACTTTCTCTCTCTTAGCTCTTTGTACAAGAATCAAGGCTCTCAACCATTATTCCTACCTTCTCTTCCCGGAATAAAACCCACCTGATCTAGATGTACACATTCCAGCATCAAGTCCTTCAATCTCATTGCCAGCACCTTAGCATATAGTTTAGTGTCTTTGCTTAATATCAATAATATAGGCCTATAACTGACACACTGTGAACTATCCTTCCCTTCTTTAAGAATAATCTTTATAGGAGCTTGCAGTGACTCCTTCCTAATTTCCAACTCCTTCCCCAGTGTGCTCATATACCTACACATTTTAGGGACAAGGAGATCTCTAATTTTTTAAAGTATCACACTGTATATCCATCCGGCCCTGGGCTTTTACCTCCCACCGTGTTCTTTAAGGGTAAGTTAATTTCCTCCGGGGTAATAGATCGCTTGAGGGTCTCTAGTTTTTCTTGCGCTAATTGTGGCAACTCCATCTCACTTAAATATTTCTGCCTAATTCTTTTTTTTTCCTCTTCCATTTCCTTTTGCTCACATCATAAATTTCACTACAATATTTTTGAAACCTATTAGCAATATCAGAGGTAGCATACAATATTTCTCCTTTCCCATCTCTAAATTTTTCTATGAAATTTTTAGATTTCTTACTCTTTAACCTTCTCATTAAGTATTTTCCAGGTCTATTCCCACACTGGTATCTTTCCTTTGAGACCCTATTAAATATCCTCCTCGACTCTTGTTCCATAAGATCTTTTGACTCATCTCTTTTAACTATTATCTTCTGATATACATCTGCTCCTCTCTTTTTTTGTGTAGCTGTGTCAACTTATAAAGATATTCCATCACCATCTTTATTTTTTTTTTCTCATTCCTTTTTTTTCTGTTCCTATCGAAATCAGTATTCCCCTAATGTAAGCTCTATGTTTCTATGCCAGACTGTGGCCACTGAGACCTCATTAGTCTCATTGAGCTAAAAAAATTGTTCAATTTCTTGCCTTAACCTTTTCTCTACTTCTAGATACTGTATGAGCATTTCATTTGATCTCCATATGTTTGTTTTATCTTGGCCTCCTCCTGCTCATAATCTCAATGTGATGGGACCATGGTCAGAAATGGACATGACCTCTATGTGGGAACTAACAAATGACTCCAACTGTCTATGCTCTATCATTATAATCCAGTCTTGAATACGAACCATGCACATGAAAGAAGAAGGTATAATCTCTTTCCCTTGGATGTGTCACTCTCCACGTATCCGCCAGTTGATATTTATATAATAACCTCTTCAATAATTTAAAAATCTTCAGCTGGATGCTTCATCATATACACAGAGAGAAGGGGGTAGGAAATTTAAATTCCCTTTTTAAATTCAGAGAGTTTCCTTAACACCCCCTCTAAGAATATCACTGGGTTTTTGTCTGGGCAATAAATATTAGTTAGTGTATATTCCAATCCTTGTAACTTTCCCCTAAGAAATAGAAACCGACCTTCTGGATCTTCCAGTCTACCTTCCAGGGAAAAATTAACATATTTTGAGGGCCCAATTGACACTCCTTTGGCCCCTTTAACTGGTGAGTCAGCATAATACCACACAGGATAATACTTCGAGTATAGTTTGACATTTGTATCTTGGGTTAAATGTGTTTATAGAAGCAGTATTTCTTCAAGAGAGTGTTGAATGATTTCCCTGAGTATCTTATGTCTTTTTATTGGGCAGTTCAACCCTTTCACATTGTAGGTCTTAAACTTAATCAAACTTTTTCTACTATAGTTACATTGACTTACTGGCTTTCCTTCAGGAGAGAACAGATACAGATAGTTGGAGAAAGGAGAACATCCATATCCTAAACTATAACATCCCCCTACCCACTCTCCCCTCCCCATAACCCACCCCCCTCCTACTCCCCCCTCCCGGCCTACATTTAGACTTGGAATCTGATGAGGGAGCACCCTACTGGCGATTCCTAATTTTGGATGAAACTCAAAACACGAATGCCCATCCTTCTCCTGGACCAATGTCATTCCTAGGTTGCAGATGTCAACATGCTTGGCCTCCAAATCACCCACCTGTTCCCCAATCTCCATATCCCCCCATCTTCTCCTCACTTACTCTAACTCATGGAAGAAGACAAATGGGGGACATGGGAGCCATGACATGGCGGGGTAGGGCTAGGGGAGAGAGAGAGGAAAAAAACAAACCTTCAAGTCTCCCCCTGGGCCCCCCAATACTTTTTCATTTGGTTCAGCAATGGTTTCAAGGATCTCCTCCTTGCCAGTGTTTCTGGGGCAATGTCCACAAAAATGTGTAAGGTTGTTTCTTCACATTTTATTTCAGTGCGATCCCACAACCCTTTCCATATTCGTTCCCTATCTCCTATGTTATTGAACCTAATAATCACATCTCTAGGGCTTTCTGCCGATATTCCTTTTGGCCATCTAACCCTATTCACTCTCTCGATTTTCAATTTGGCTGTCACTGGTTTTCCCATGATTTGATTGCAGATTCTCATCATTTTCTCCTGTAAATCCTCTTCCTGTCCTATTTCTTCTGGTAGTCCTCTGATCCTTAAGTTGTTCCTTCTGTTGCGATTCTCCTGATCTTCTACTTTAAATAATAACTCTCTCTGTTCTTTCCTCATCCCCTCCACCTGCTATTCCAGTTTATTAATTTGTTGTGCATATCCCTCCACTCGGCTTCCTCAACGCGGGCCAAAATCTGACCCAGATCAGTGAGAAGGATTCATGTCACGTACCTGATTGGAGACTGAAATGCCGAATTCGGCCTCACTTGTGTCACTAGCCCTGACCCCACTGGAAGTGGAACAGAGGGTGTCTAGGGACCAGGGGGACAAGAGCGCCAGCAGATGTTGTTTGCAGCTCTTGCAGTTAGAGACTTTGGGGGGCTGATGAACCTCTGATTCAGGCACCGTAGTAATATGCAGAGCTGGTATGGTAGATAGCCAGGTGTGCACCAGAGCAAGGCAGGAAGCAGGGATGGGAGACAGGAGCAGTGTCAAAGGAATAGCCAGGGTCATCAACGGGTGGACAGTGAGGTACCAAATCATAAGCAAGCCAAAGTCAGGAGCAGAGTCGAAGTCAGGAACCAGTATCAAGCAGGGGAGTAATCAGAGTCAGGTCAGGAACAAGCCGGTTCAGCAACAAGGAAATCACACACGGAAACGAGCAGGAAGCAAGGAACAGCTGAAGACCAGTCAGCACTCAGCATAGGCAACTTTTAAATAGTCCGTCTGGCGCCAATCTTTACCATGCGTGTGCATGTGCATGCGCGTGATCGTGCAGTTATGTGCACATGCACACGTCTATTCACTAGCCGTCTCACCGGAATTCCCTTACAATCCCAATCTCATTTTTCATGGACTTCTCTAATTTTGCGAACATTTCCGCCAGTTAATTTTTTTAAAGTAATTGTGACGTGAGTGTTTGCTGTTCCATATTTCCTTGTTCTCCTGCATTTTCCCTATTTAACCTTTCTTTACCCTGGTTCTCTTCCAGCATTCCAAATGGCAGTCTAGTTTGATCTCTGTCAGATTTTTATGATTCTTCATAGTGGTTCTCTTGGGTTTGCGACTCAGGGCTTTTTTCCTGTGAAGGCAAGTACTTTCTTATAGTGCTAGTATTTGCACTTGATTGGGGGGTTTTGGATTCTCCCCCCCCCCTTTAGTTGATTTGCTCTTCATTTCTTCTAGAACTTTACAGTTCGTTTTCCTTTTGATCTAGATATCAGGAAAACTGCATCCAAGACAGCCCTCTTTCCCTTTCACTATTAGTCCCAGACAGTCTCTTTATTCTTTGAAGGGATCAGTGCTAACTAATATACGATACATGATGAATGGCCCCTCCGGTCCCCAAAACCACTGGACCCCCCAGCCTTGCTCTTCTCTTTCCACACAGCAATCACTCTATGTACTAGTATACTGCAAAAAAAGTCACAGTTCTTAGGAAGGTTTTTAACTCACAAATTGCGGCAACTCACCATCCGCTTGCGTGCTGCTGTTCTGGCCATTCTTGGTCCACAATGTTTGCTGCACTTCACTGGCTGGAGGGTCCCCCTTGAGTCAGGGGTCTTGGGGCAACTGGTGGTGTCTCCTGAGGTGGGGCTTGGTAAGAATATTGTGGTGTGATGCAGGGGAATTGTACAGGTCTCTCCATATGGGAGCTACTGACTCCAGTTCCTTCTTCTACTTTCTTCCCCGCTACTTCTGGGTTCTAAGGCCCCCATTGCTCAGGCAGTCTCCAGGCGCCTTCAACTCCCTCTATCCTCCAGAGGTCCTCGGCTCCTCTCCGGCCTCCCACCCTCGATTCCCACCAGTCCCTCGCCGGCTTCGCGGGACCCAGGGGACCGGCCGAGGACGCAGCTCAGACACATCTGCTGCACCAGCTCCCAGCAAAGCACTGGCCAGTGGACACTTGACCCCTGGACCACTCCACACCAGGTCTCAGTTAGGCACCCTTCAACCTAGGGTACACAGAGCATAGAAACAGACTGGCGTCCGGAGCTCCTCAGCCGTGCAGCTTACGGTGCTATGATTCGACTCCTCCCCCCAGGCAGGCTAATTTCTAATCAGGACTTAAAGGAATGCAAACGTACTGAAAATATTGTTAGTGCTGTGTGCACAATACATAGGCAAAGCATATAAAATAGAATACAATTTTATACAGAATTTACAAATTTCCTTTACAATGTGGTATGATGATAGGACGGGACTAATACTATATGAGAATATGTACTGTTGAATACCTATTATTTTAACAGGAGGCTTACTGTATGTTTAAATGATATATACCAGGACAATATTTCTCACTGACTTGACTGTCTTAGGGCATGGGGTTGTAACTGGTATTTCCTATTGGTGTGGATGATTGTAATTGATTGTAAAAATATTTACTTTATATCCGAATGCCCTGATTAAATAAAGAATTAAAAAAAAATAATCTAGGGTTCTTCTTTGGACAATGGGATTGCATTAGAGGCAAATGTGTTCTCTTTTGGTTGAATTTTTTTTTAAATTATAGTCCAACTATGTGATGTGGTGATCTTCTATGCAAATAATGGTTAGATGAGTTTTTTCAAAAGCATTGGTCTCTTTCAAAAATGTGCTACATTTTCAAACAAATAAACAGAAGTGTTTATTTACTTTTGGAAGAAAGGATTAACACTTTATAGCTTTTTTCTAAATAAGTGTAAATCTTTAAATCTAGTGTTCCTTTTGAATTGCATTAAGTCCGCTTTATTACATAAGTCAGTATTTGCCTTGTGGCCACAAGTGTGAACATGGGAAGTGGTGTCCAGAGGGAGGCCAAGCTTTCTATGTGTCAAAAAGAAATTTCCTTTGTTCGCTGGGGAAAACTGCAATGTGTTGAGAAGGTCTCTTGGCATTATGACTGGTGTGCTGGCTTTCCAAGAAAAACAAGCATGACATCTGTTGTTATGTTAATGGAAAAAACACAGTAAATTATAACTTTAGGACTGCTCACCTTTCCCATTGACTTGCTCTGTAATGAAAGAGGTTAAACCTGACGTGATCCTCTGCAAAACAGTCACTGTATTCATTCTTCTTATAACACTGGATGTGTGCATATTGTTTTCCTGCACTTGGATTTAAATCGGCCTCATATGTTCACTGTCTGTCAATCTTTATTGGAGATTCTCGGAGGAAATTAGCACATCTTTCACAAAAATCTAAAACACATGTCCCCTGTTGCCGATCCTTATTAGTTTTGGACGCCGAAGAATCATAACAGAATGTGAATATAATACATCCAGAGAATTTGTGTTGCAGCATCACTGGACCTGCTTGATGCGGTGAAAAGTAGGGAGAGAAAGTTTAATGGGGCATGAAAACCTTTAATACAGAGGGAACCAGAATGAATCTCAATGTACATTATTTAGTACTTAGAAAAACTAGTCATTTGTTAAACCTAGCACTGCAAAATCTACCAGGGCAGCCAAAAAAAAAACCTACAGTTATTTTCTTGAAAGAAACATAGAGGTTAACACATATGACCTCTGCTGAAAATGCTAGTTTCCTGATTTTTATGCTGAATTATTCACCTAGAAAGCATAAAGAAAAGGATTTCTGACTTTTCCCCCAAACTTTGTGATCTGCTTACTTTTTCTGCATCCATGGCTTAGAAAGTATTGAAGGCAGTGGGTCAACATAACAGCCAGGCCACTAACATTTTCAGATGGAGGTCAGAAATGGAAGCCTCCAAACTTCTCTCATGCAAAATGTATCTTTAAGGATCAACTATATTGAAATAAATAAAAGACATCCTTTGTTTCGCTGTGTGTTTTTAATGTGTCTTTTTTTCTAAACCAGCTAATGGAAGTGTTCAACATCTGCCATTAAAGCATAATGTAAAGGATAAGTTCACCTTTAACCCCCCCAAAAAAGAAAACCCATATATTTTAGCAGGTAAAAAAAATGGCCATTTATTTTTTTTTTCTCAGGAGCCTGCAGAGCATTGCACTCGTGATCAGTGGATTGTGGGTACAATTTCAGGCTCCTGCACACTCCTCTGTGCCCATACCTTTATATGGGCTGGTAGTTCAGTGCTGCAGGAAGAGTGAATAGACTACTGGTGTGCTGATCATCACATTCGCAGTCCACTGAAAACAACAAGTCCATCTGCCATGGTGGAAGATGGGAATTGTAGTTTCTCCATTTACAGATTCCTATGAATAAAGGAAGTAGCTGTGTGGAGCACACAGTTGTGCTGTTTTTAAAATGTGATAAAGGGGTGCAGGAGGGGTGCTGTAATAACATATGACATGTTACACCCCAAATACACATATAGCATGTAACATGTTACTAAAGGTGAACTTGTTACCTTTAGTTTTAATTTAAAGGTTATTTTTTTTAAATAGAAAAGATGTTATAGTTACCTGATTTATGCACACCTTCTCTTCTGGCAGCTCCTAAGCACTGTCTGCTCCTCCCTCATTTGGATGCCTCCTGTAGCAAGCTGGGTGCTAAGGAGGCACCCAAGTGTAAGCTGGGCTGTGACAGTTTATAGACACACACAGAGCTGGTAAGCTATGCCACCAGCTCCCTCTTCAGAGGTGTTTGACTGACAGCAGCAGGAGCCTATGTCTCCACTGCTTTCAGTTCCTCCAGTGAAAATAGGAAGTGAGGGGAGTGGTGCTGGAGCTGGAGGCAGCACTGGAGTGATGACATGGAGCCAGGTAAGTGTTTATTGACAGAAGGGGTAAGACAGGTAGTGGGGCATTTTCACCTTAATGAAGAGAATGCATTAAAGTAAAAAAAATTTAAAATTTAGAACCACTTTAATTTGTTTTTTAAACTTTTTAATTAGAGATGAGCGAATCGAACCTGGCGAAGTGGAATTCGTTTCGAATATCAGGAAAAATTCGATTTGCATCGAATCCGAATTTTAGCAAACTTCGGGTGCACGAATCGAATTTTTCCCGATCAGCCGGCAAAAGTGTCACTGCAGAGAGCTCCGCTATTTCTGACAGTTCTGACAGTTCATTTACAGCGGTTGAAACATTGTATCTATTTGTTTCCATTTAGGATACAGATGTTTTTATTCGGAAATAAATAGATACAATGTTTCAACCGCTGTAAATGTGAAGGAACTGTCAGAGAACTGTCAGAAATAGCGGAGCTCTCTGCAGATACACTTTTTGCTGTACTGGAATTCTTCTTCTTTTCATTCTTCTTCTTCTTTTCATTCTTCTTCTTCTTCTTTTCATTCTTCTTCTTCTTCTTTTCATTCTTCTTTTCATTCTTCTTCTTCTTTTCATTCTTCTTCTTCTTCTTTTCATTCTTCTTTTCATTCTTCTTCTTCTTCTTTTCATTCTTCTTCTTCTTCTTTTCATTCTTCTTCTTCTTCTTTTCATTCTTCTTTTCATTCTTCTCATTCTTCTTTTCATTCTTCTTTTCATTCTTCTCATTCTTCTTTTCATTCTTCTTTTCATTCTTCTTCTCATTCTTCTTTTCAGTCTTCTTCTTCTTCTTTTCATTCTTCTTCTTCTTCTTTTCATTCTTCTTTTCATTCTTCTCATTCTTCTTTTCATTCTTCTTTTCATTCTTCTTCTCATTCTTCTTTTCATTCTTCTTCTTTTCATTCTTCTTTTCATTCTTCTCATTCTTCTTTTCATTCTTCTTCTTCTTCTTTTCATTCTTCTTCTTTTTCTTTTCATTCTTCTTCTTCTTTTCATTCTTCTTTTCATTCTTCTTCTTCTTCTTTTCATTCTTCTTCTTCTACTTTTCATTCTTCTTTTCATTCTTCTTCTTCTTCTTTTCATTCTTCTTTTCATTCTTCTCATTATTCTTTTCATTCTTCTTCTCATTCTTCTTTTCATTCTTCTTCTTCTTTTCATTCTTCTTTTCATTCTTCTCATTCCTCTTTTCATTCTTGTTTTCATTCTTCTTCTCATTCTTCTTTTCATTCTTCTTCTTCTTCTTTTCATTCTTCTTCTTCTTCTTTTCATTCTTCTTTTCATTCTTCTTCTTCTTATTCTTTTCATTCTTCTTTTCATTCTTCTTCTTCTTCTTCTTCGTCGTGCCCCGTGACTGCCCAAATGAGTGAAGTGTGCGGTGATTCTAAGATCGACGGCACTCATCTGCATGTCATACTGACTGACAGTATTATTTCTCTTCCCCAGCAGACTCCAAGGGCATTTAAATTAAAGGTACAGTGTTCTGCACTAATATAAAGGCTCTCTGAAGCCTAGAAACCCTTTTAATAAGTTAAATTCGCGGCGAATAAATTTGCATCGAATCGAATTTCTCCCGCAAATTCGGCGAATCAGCCGAATTGAATTTTTGAATAATTCGCTCATCTCTATTTATAATTATTATTATTTATAAGTCCAGGCTAGAACTACCTATGCTTAAAATGGCCCCCACCCACCTTTTAACACCTATAATTACTAACCTGTAAAAGGAAGATGCATATACTTACCTATTCTCAGAGTGCTGTGGTCTAGTAACCTCCCCAGCGGCTGGTTTCAGGAGAGAGCACCAACAGTGGATGTAATGTTGTCGGCTGTCCCTCCTCTCCCTGAAGCTGGCCACTGAGAGCCAATCACATGACTGGACCAGAGTGCTCCAAGAACAGGTAACTATAAGCACCTTCCTTCTACAGGGTAGTTAGTATTAGTGGTAGAAGGACATAAAGAGAGGTACTAGGGTGGGCTTACAGGAGGAAGAGAACTTACATAACCAGTATGGACAAAACATCACAACACCTGAACTAGAATTGTGGGGATAAAAAAAGCAAAAGTCTTCCAGTGCTCTCTGCTTAGTACATGAACAGTCAAAACAATATAAAAAGTACTTATTCCCAATTCCTATTGGTGGAATCTCCAGAGTTGATAATATAATGAAGTCCTGGCTCATCTTAGTGGGTAAAACTATTCAGCAGCCTTAATGATAGTTCTTGTGGAATGGAGACTAGGGATGGATGGATGAGGGGATGGATTGATGGAGAGCTCTAATGAAATTTCACTGCTTGGCAGATCAGATCTGAGAGGAATCCTCAATGGCATATAGAAGACAACAAGGTAGCCAATGTGTTTAATAAATGACACATTACTAATTCCTCCAAACAAATATCCAAACTTACATTCAAATAAGTAATGTGCTGCTTGGACATAGAGGGAAATGACAGTATGGGGTTTATTTACTAAAGCTGGAGAGACCAAAACCAGACTCCCTTCTGCATAGAAACCAATCAGCTTCCAGGTTTCATTGCCAAAGCTTCATTGAACAAGCTGAGGTTAGAAGCTGATTGGTTTCTATGCAGAAGGGAGTCTGATTTTGGACTCTCCGGCTTTAGTAAATAAACCCCTATGTGTCTGAGAATGATGAAGTATTTGATAAAGGAGGCAGGGCCTCTGAAACGCATTGTGCATGCCCACTTCACAATTTTCCACACCAATCGGGAAAACTATTAACGTTCTCCAATCTCATATCTGTATGTTGGCTAGCATAGAACCTTATTCCACTGCCAGGGGCGGACTGACAACTCATGGGGTCCCCGGGCAACAGGGGATCATGGGGCCCCTGTGTCCTCGCCCACACTCAAACCACACCCAAAAAAGCCTATGAAAAGTTATCAGGGACATCTCATGGGGCCCCCTACTGACCCCGGGCCCTCGGGCAGTGCCCGAGTTCCCAAATGGTCAGTCCGCCCATGTCCACTTCATTTCTCTATGGATTTTACCACAGGTCAGATCAAATGGACATCATCTTCACCTCATCTGTTTAGTTAGTGCTTTACTTTTCTAAACTGTCTTTTGAAGGCCATACGTGGGTGGAATTCAGAAAGAATTCTCTTTCAAAAATCATAACTAAGAATTTTTGTCGAATTTTGCACCATTAGCGGGCAGCTGCATCATCCCATTTTCATGCAGCCATAGAATTTGAGTGGTTGGGCACGTTGGAAACTTTGAAAAATGAACAAATCATTGATGGGAGAATTGATTGAAAAATGAACAAATCATTGATGGGAGAATTGATCGAAAAATATAATCGAAAAAGAAATGAGTGTGACCTGGAAAGAAAAGAACATTTCCAGCTATGAAAATTCTTTTCTGTAGCAACATGAGGTGAAATTGAAGACTTGGCTGGTCGAATTTTGAAATCAATGGGGGCACCATCGGATTGCAAAACACACAAAATTTCTGATTTTCTAAAGAAAATTCATTTAGAATTCAACCCATGTATGGCCTGCCTTTGTTTTTAACATCAATTTCTTTGGTATGTGATAAGATAACAAAATGTTAGACAAGCATGTGGAGGATCATCTGATAAAACCATAAGTGACTCCAGCAATACTTTGCTCTCTTAGCCAATGGGAATTACTGTGCTTGCATTATACAGAATATCTGTTTTCTATATAACTGGACTACAGGAGTCTTATTTTTTAGCAAGCCATTTAAGCTGTTCATTAAAGTTTTTAGGAAAATATCATATGCAGTTTACTTATCTACCAAGGCATGTTCGGGCTGAATTTTCTTTTTCCAGTTGAACAGTTTGATTTCTTGTGTAACTGAAATGCAAATGAACAGCCAACAATGCTTTAATTTTCTTATATGACTCTATTAATTATTTAAAGGAAAATATTTGTCCAATTGGATTACCAGTTCTTTTTGCATAGCAGAATTAAAACAAGGCATTAGGACCAATTCATAAAGCTAGAAAAAATGGGCCAATGACCAACAACAAAAATAAATAAACATTCTAATTGGCTCAATGGGCTACAGCTTTTTTTTGTCTGCAGGCTTTTTGAAACTGCCCCAATTTGACAGTCTGTCTGCCAAATAATGCAGAACAGTTGTTAGGAAATGTCTTAAAAATAGATTTTTCAACATGCTTGAAAATATTTATTAGCCTATTTTATTATAAATAAAAAGTCCAGATGAAACAACAATTTTATTGTGAGCAGACAATAATCTTGTAAAAACTATTTTCTTGTAAATGGATATGAGAGAAGCAGGCACGGTACTACTAGCCTTTTCCTACATTGATCTCTATATTTCATACTGGCTGTAGTTTCCCTTTGGACTTTTAAAGCATTATACAACTTACTACAAATCAATCAAGTCCAGCAGTTGAGGCTGCATGACTGATACACAAAAAAACTACAGCCTGTTTTTTATTAGGCAGCTCAAGCAAAATGAGAAATGTTGTATACTTTTGTGTTATGGAGCATTTGAAAGTAATGTATAAAAATGTACTTTTTTATGAGCACTTGAGGTGGGCGGCCCACTGAAGAACACAGAGACTGGGAATGGATTGTCATTGCATTACATTATGGTATCTCTTTTTTACTCTACAAAACTTCCCAAACATTATGCATACAACTTTTATAATAAGCTTACATTGTTCTTTTTTATTTCACTGTCAACAAATTACTTTTAAAATAAGCTTAAACTGTTTTATTTTATTGCACTGTCAGCAAGTTATGTGTACTCAAACGGTATCATTTAACAAAAAAAAAATACACATAAAGAACAGCTGAGTTTAATGTAAATATTATATTTGGTTTTAAAACCCTTGTTTCTGTGTGTAGTTCTTTTTACTTCTATGTGTGGGAAAGCCATGTTTACTGAATACATATACAGGCTTTGCTTCCTGCTAAGTAGTGCTGCATAGTGTTATGTCTTACTGATCCTTATATCTCACTAAAGCTCTCCCAGGCAGGGTTTGTCTAGAGTAAAGGTGATAATATAATTTGCACACAGCTGTTTTCCTTTGGTAAAATTACATAAGATTACTATCAGATGCCACTTTTAAGAGGAAACTTCAGCATCCATGCATTAAACAGCAATGCACTGGACAGATCCTGCTTTCCTCAAATAATTCCCCATTACGGGCTTTCCGACCAGGGAAAGGGTCAAAATACAAATTATAAAAAATGTGGGGTTTTACCTGATTTACCTGGACTTGGTGCCAGACTAATCCCAGGTACTTGCTCCAGCAAATAAACTAAATGCATAAACAGGTTCATTCATCAACTGACATCCTTTAGGAAAGCTGGTACATGTATTTAAGCATGATCCTTGGGAGAATTGCTTCTTATTCCATCCACCTATTAGCAACACTCTTTGCCTTCAAATTTATGAATGATGGGCCATGGGATGTGACGTCGTTACGCTGATCGAGACCCGGAAATGGAGTTGTGCATGACATGAGCGGAGGAGGAAATATATTGTGAAGATTGTGCAATTACTGCCTAGCTATTTATCATTTTTGTGAGTAGCTTTTGCTTTTAATAAATTGTAAGTTTTTAAACCTACTACACTATGATAGTTCCTGGTGCTTCTATCTGTTTCTATTGATACTTTTGAAATGCTGTGCCAGGAGGAGCCATGCTATTCAGGATATGCATACCCCAAGCGCTGATTGATTTGAAGCCTTTTTGACTATATCTTAACCGATGGTCACACCATATGCTAAGGGTCCATTCTTATGCACGGTGGTGGATTGGTGGAAGTGTCTAGTTTGCTCATTTTTGCTTCACATTAATTTGGAAGATTTTTTTTCTCGTCTTTGTGAGGACGGCATTGGATTTACATGGTGGACTTTTTATGGGACTTTTTTGTTTACATTATATTGGTTTGCTTATGAGATTACACAGTTCTATATTATTCATCACTTGTTTACTTTAAGTGCTGCACTTACATTTTTATTTTATTTTTAGAGCTTATATCATCTCTCATTGTGCTGGCTGCTATTATTTATTTTTGCACCTGAGCGCAGAATTTTTCATATACATATTTATGGATGACCCCAATTTTTGGGCTCCTTGCTGCCTACTCCACTTTTTGATCTTGAGCTGAAGCCTTGGGGGTGTCTCATCCACCTTTGGGTAAAATTCAGCATCATCTATAGATACGCCTTGTCATAGATGATAATTTTAATAAGAAGCAATTACCAAGAAATGTGTTGGGACCTCTGGGACCTCCTTGCTCACACTAGACGCAGAAACTCCAACTATTGAGGATTATCATACTTTATTTTATCAAATAGCTATATTACATGGCCATGATATTTTGATATTGGGTTTTATTCTGAGAGTAAAATAGCATATAGGATGAGATTTGGCCGGACATAAGGAATTTGTGAACATATTTGACTGTTGGTTTGTGTAATTATTATTAATATTATACAGGACTTATACAGCGCCGGCAGTTTGCTCAGCGCTTTACATTATGGAGGGAGACAGTAAAGTAACAATACAGTTCAATAGAAGAGGGATTAGAGGGCCCTCTCCCTCCTAGCTTGCAATCTAGGAGGGAGAGGGCTTGCAATCTAGGAGGGAGGGGATAGTGGTACAAGAGGTAATTAGCTGTGGGGGACGGAGTGGTTCGGGGAGTAGGGGATTCCAATAGTTAGCTGGGGTCAGGGTAGGCTTCCCTGAAGAGATGATTTTTCAGAGTGCGCCTAAAAGTAGCAGAGTAGGCGATAGCCTGATAGCTTGGGGTAGGGAGTTCCAGAGGATGGGTGAAGCCCGTGAGAAATCCTGGAGACGAGCATGGGAGGAGGAGACAAGGGAGCTAGCAAGTAGGAGGTCTTGGGAGGAGCGGAAAGTACGGTTTGGGTGGTATTTAGAGACAAGGTCGGTGATGTAGTTAGGGGCAGTGTTATGAATGGCTTTATACGTCAGTGTTAGTGTTTTGAATTTTATCCGCTGGGCGATTGGAAGCCAGTGGAGGGATTGGCAGAGAGGGGTGGCAGATACAGAGTGGTTAGTAAGGTGAATGAGTCTGGCAGCAGCATTCATGATGGACTGTAGTGGGGATAGCCTGCGATGAGGTAGGCCAGTGAGGAGGGAGTTACAGTAGTCAAGGCGAGGTTAGGAACGGTCATATCTTGGAGATGTTGCGGAGGTGAAGTCTACATGAGTTTGTCAGTGATTGGACCTGGGGCTGAAAGGACAGATTGGAGTCTAGGATTACACCTAGTACCCTGGCGTGAGGGGTGTGACTGATGGTAGTGTTGTTGATCTTGATGGAGAAGTCGGGGGGGAATACTAGAAGCTCAGTTTTGGAAAGGTTGAGTTTGAGGAAGTGGAGTGACATCCAGTCCGATATGTCACTTAGTAGGCTGGTGATGCGATTGGAGACTGAGGGGGTGAGGGGTAGAGAGATAGATTTGTGTGTCGTCGGTATAGAGATGGTAGTTGAAGCCGTGGGAGTTTATCAATTGGCCAAGGGAGGAGGTGTAGATGGAGAAGAGGAGGGGTCCGAGGACAGAGCCTTGGGGGACCCCGACAGGGAGAGGGCATGAAGGGGAGGTGGCAGCGTTATAGGTAACACTGAAGGAGCGCTGTGATAGATAGGAGGAGAACCAGGAGAGAGCGGTTAGTAGGTCATTGGTGAGTTTGAGTAGGGCAGTTTCAGTGGAGTGTAGGGGACGGAAGCTGGACTGTAAAGGGTCGAGATGGTTGTCGTCGGTGAGATGGAAGCTCAGGCGATTGTAGACTAAGAGTTCTAGGAGTTTAGAGGTAAATGGCAGTAGGGTGATGGGTCTTAGGTTGTTCAGGTCGGAGGGGTCCAGGGAGGGTTTCTTAAGTATGGGAGTGATGTGTGTGTGCTTTAGAGGGGAGGGGAAGGTACTGGTACCGGAGGAATGGAGGGAGGAGGGGGGTAAATCCCCTAGGAGGGACCAAGATCAGTTATACAGTAGGGGGTAAGCTGGAAGGCCAGGGTTACAGTAGAGCTATCAAGGCAGCTGCAAAGTATCGTCAAAATCTGGAGGCATATAGTGGGTGACCCAGGGCTTCCAGAGTTTTTCATAGGAGGTCACTCTATCCAGTATGATTGATTCCATTTTGGTGTGAGTGATTGCTTTTGCAATGGTCTGTTTGGCCTCTGTGGTTACATGGAGTAAAAGCTTGAATTGACGATGAGTGAGAGCCATGGGTTTGTTGTACAGCAAAGCTACAGTAAGGTCTGGCGTAAGCAGCACTTCAAAGAGTGTTGAGAGGATCTGAAACACTTCAGACCAAAAGATCTGCACTAGGGGGGCATTCCCATCAAATGTTGGCATGTGTACCTAAGTCAGTACAGCCTTGAAAGCGCTGCGAAGGGTATTATGGGAGAAATTTAGAAATCCTGGGACCAAGTACCGTCTGATTAGCAACTTGTAGTTGGTTTCCAAGGCAACAACATTAGGAGAGGAGGATCTGGTTGCCTTCCAAATGTGGTTCCAGTCAACTGGGTCTAATGTAAGGTTGAAATCTCTTTCTCAATTACTAGTGTAGTCTAGGGACATTGTTGTAGAGGGCTCCAGGAAATGTGAGTAATGTTCTGAGATAAGTCCCCATGTATGTGGATCAGTTTTACAGGCTTTTTCAAAGGATGTGAAATTGGGGGTGGAGGGATCAGGAGGTATATGCGGAGGGAAAAATGTTTTAATTTGTAAGTACCTGAATAATTCTGTCGAAGGGAGGTTATGGGCCTCACATAGTGATGGGAATGGCTTAATGGAATTGGTTGCAAAGAAGTAGGATCATTGTGATTAGAGATGAGCGAATCGAACATGACGAAGTGGAATTCGTTCCGAAGATTTGGAAAAATTCTATTCGCGACGAATCCGAAGATTAGCAAACTTCGGATGCACGAATCGAATTTTCCCAAAAATAGAGGCGACATGTGTGGCGATGGAGAAAATGGACAGAGAAGATGGGGCGGGGATCTCTGGGAAGGCGCGCAGACAAGGCGCGCTGACCCATAATGCATTCATGACATGTGATCGCATTAGCCAATCAGCAGCCAGCCAGCACTGTGTAATGGTGGAGCTATAAATCGCGGCCATCTTAGAATTCTCCATTAGCCTCCGGTCATTCAAGAGAGACAGACCTGTGTGTATTAAGGGACAGAGTTAGGGCCACAGAGACTTTAGGGCCACAGAATCGTTACTCAGGGACACAAAATCGTTACTCAGGGACACAGAATCGTTACTCAGGGACACAGAATCGTTACTTAGGGCCACAGCTATCAAAGAATCAAAAATTTAAAGTGACATACACCCTTTTTTTTTTGGTGGCTGTCGTGCACAGTTGGTGCTGCAGTTTGCCGATTGTGCAAAATAAACTGGCTTTCTGCTTCACAACCACTATTGTACGTTCAAAGAGTTAAATCCATTTACACGCCGGCTGGCGGTAATATTTTTTGGGTGATTAGTGCATTCCAGTGACAGAAACGTACAGTTTACAGCCAACGGCAAGCTGCAATTGACCGATTGTGTACAATAAACTGAACGTACAATAGTGGTTGTGAAGCAGAAAGTCAAAGAGTTAAATCCATATACACGCCGGGTGGCGGTAATATTTTTTGGGTGATTAGTGCATTCCAGTGACATAAACGTACAGTTTACAGCCAACGGCAAGCTGAAATTGACCGATTGTGCTAAATAAACTGACTTTCTGCTTCACAACCACTATTGTACGTTCAAAGAGTTAAATCCGGTTTTATTTTTGGGGTGCTTATTGAATTAAAGAGTATGTCAGACAACACGCAGAGGAGTGGCAGAGGAGGCAATGTTTCAGGAGCGAGCAGACGTGGCAGCAGAGGAAGGGGTCGAGGCAGCACTAGTCGCAGCCAGAGGCCAGTGCTCCCGGTGTCATCCAGCGGTCGTGTCTCCACCGACAACCCTGCCGTCATCGATTGGTTGACTCGGTCGTCTTCCTCTTCCCAGGTCACCTCTGACACCTACAGCCAACGGTCGGTGGGTACGTCAGACACAACCGTTAGTTGGCATGGCCCGGGAGCAAGCCCACTGAAATCACATGTCCTCGACCTGCCCCTGTCCTTTGGTGTTCCCTCACCAAGCGAAGTATCGCATGCTGTGGGCTCAGCCCCACTGTACAGAGAGGAAGAGCTAACAGAGGGCGGTCAGGAACGGGGGGAGACATCCGCCTCTTCAGCAGCCAGGCGAAGAAGTACTGGCGAGGAGAGTGGCTCGGTAGCCGGTCTAGAGACAGGTCTGTCTCCTGACCCACACGCAGCCGAGGGGGCTAGTAGTGACGCGGAGACTCTAATTGATGATGATGAGGCTGATTGCACTTGGCAGCCTCGTCGTCATCAGGCTATTGCTTCCGCATCATCAGGAGAAGAGGGTGCCAGCTTGCCAGCGAGCAAAACAGTCGGTGGGTTGCCCAGGAGGCAGCAGGGTCGCAGCAGTGTCAGTGGAGCCAAACGGCCACGGAGTAGAGCACCAGCTCCACTGCAGCCTACCACCACGGCCAGTAGTGGTGCCGGTGTGCACGGAGGAAGTAGCAGTCAGCCAGTGAGGAGTAGCGGGGGCAAAGTTTCCTACTCGGCGGTGTGGCAATTTTTCGTCAAGCCGCCCGAGGAAGTAAACGTAGCCGTATGTCGACTATGTGGCCAGAAAGTCAAGCGTGGCCAGGGGGCCAATGTTGGGACTACAGCGTTGCGTCAGCATATGCAGCGTCGCCATTCGGTGGCCTGGGAAAACCGTGATAAAGATACGGCGGTTCTGCCTGCCCCAGCCCCCGCTCCATCACACGCTCCGTTACTTGCTCCGTCACCCGACGTCAATCGCCCTCTATCAGCCAGTCAAGTCTCCAACACCTCTGCTGAGGGGAGTTGTCGCTCGTTGGCATCTTCCGCTCGTTCAGATGCTCCTTCTCCTGCTACTTCTCTTCACGAATTCCGTCAGCAGTCTTTGTTGGAATCCGTTTCCAAGAGACAACAGTTTGCGAGCACGCACCCGACGGTGCAGAAGCTGAACGTCCTCCTGTCCAAGTTGCTGGTGCTGCAGTCCCTCCCTTTCCAAGTGGTGGACTCAGCACCTTTCCGAGAAATGATGGCTTGTGCCGCGCCGCGGTGGAGAGTGCCAAGCCGGCATTTCTTCGCCAAAAAGGCAGTGCCAGCCCTGCATTCACATGTAGAAGAGATGGTGGGCCAGTCTTTGAGCATGTCGGTCTCTGCCAAAGTGCACGGCAGCGCCGACGTGTGGAGCTGTAACTGCGGTCAGGGACAGTACATGTCATTTACGGCCCACTGGGTGAACGTGGTGCCGGCACAGCCGCACCAGCAACTTGGACAGGTCACGCCGCTTTTGCCTCCACGTTTGCACGTCCTTGGTCCAGCAAAGATGTCCGCCTCTACCACCTCTTCTTCCGCCATGTCCTCAGCCGCCACCCCCATGCCAAGTCCCATTACCCGACCGGCATATCACATGTGCAGGGCGCAACGGTGTCACGCTGTGCTGCACCTGGTATGCCTTGGCGAACGTAGTCACACAGGGGAGGAACTTCTGAGTGTAATGAACAGAGAAATCGACAGATGGCTGTCTCCGCGCAAACTGAAAATCGGAACCATGTTGACTGACAACGGAAAGAACATGGTGTCTGCTCTGCGTCAAGGAAGGTTGTGCCATGCGCCATGCATGGCTCACGTGTTCAATCTGGTTGTCAGGCGGTTCCTAAAATCCACCATCCCACTGCAAGACATCCTTAAAATGTCACGTAAACTTTGCATGCATTTCAGCCATTCCTACACCGCAAAGCACACCCTCCTTGAGCTGCAGCGGCAGAACGGAATTCCACAGCATCGCCTGATCTGCGACGTTGCAACAAGGTGGAATTCAACCCTACATATGTTAGACCGTCTTTACGAACAGCAAAAGGCCATCACCGATTTCCTGATGTTACAAGCGGATAAAGGTACTCCCCTGTGTAACTTAGATGTCAGCCATTGGCAGCTCATGCGTGACACCTGCCGCTTGCTCAGGCCCTTTGAGGAGGCCACGCTATTCGTGAGTCGGCAGGACTATGGGATGAACGACGTCATTCCTCTGTTGCACGTCCTGGAACAAATGCTGTTAACAATGGCTGGTCAGGGTGCGGTAGACGTGGCGCACAGATCTCAACGCCACATGACCCCTGTGGGGGCAGGACAGGAAGAAGAGGAGGAGGTAGAGGAGGACATTGGTGCTCAGGAATTATTGAGTGAAATGGGTGGTTTTTCCACTCAGCGGACAGGAGTGGAGATGCAGGAGCATCTGGTAGAGGAGGAGGAGGAGACAGAGGACCCAGATGCACCGTGGCAGTATGCTGTGGAGATGGAGGCAGGGGAATTAACTGTGAGGGACTTTTAAACCTAGGCCTGTGTATGGCCTTCAATTGAAGCTGCTTCTGCTCCGCCACTCTGCCATTGGACTCTTGATAGTCGTCTCCCCACGCTGCTGCTGGGGGGACTTTTTAACATAGGCCTCTGTATGGCCTTCAATTTTAGCTGCTTACGCTCCGCCACTCTGCCATGGGCCCCTGTACCGCCTCCTCATGCTGCTGCCAGGCCCGTAATCTGTCATGGGCCCCTGTACCGCCTCCTCATGCTGCTGCCAGGTCCAGAGTGTGTCATGGGTCCCTGTACGGCCTCCCATTGCTGCTGTCTCCATCGCCACACTCTGCCATGTGCCACTTTCAGGTCTCCTCACACTGCTGGTGGGTTCCATTTTGTCATAGGGTGCTGTATGGCCTCCCATTGCTGCTGCCTCCACCGCCACACTGTGGCTCCACACTCTGGTTTTGGCCCCGTGACTGCCCAAATGAGTGAAGTGTGCGGTGATTCTAAGATCGACGGCACTCATCTGCATGTCATACTGACTGACAGTATTATTTCTCTTCCCCAGCAGACTCCAAGGGCATTTAAATTAAAGGTACAGTGTTCTGCACTAATATAAAGGCTCTCTGAAGCCTAGAAACACCCTTTTTATAAGTTAAATTCGCAGCGAATATATTCGGCTCGAAGCGAATTTATTCGGCGAATTCGGCGAATCAGCCGAACCAAATTTTTGAATAATTCGCTCATCTCTAATTGTGATAGCAGCTGTAAGCATCTCAGGATGAAAGGAGTGGCCTTCCAGAAGTGAATTATAAGCTTCTACTAGCAAAGGGTAAGAAGATCTGCACATTTTTTATAATATTTGGCTGATAGGCCATTAAGGCATGATGGGCTGATCAAGGTTGTCCTGTTAGGAGGAGGAAAGGGAGAGAAGGTGGATAGAAAAAAAAAGATTGTCCATACTGGTCTGGTTGAACTGGCTAGGATCTTTGTTGAGATTAGCAAGGCGCCTACAAAATTCTTGTAGAATTTCTAGTGGGTTACTAGAGTATATAACCCGAGACAGTTTCAATCGTACAGGTTTTGGGGGTGTAATCGGCTTTGCGCAGTGTTAAAGTGAGAAACGTAGCTGGTTTGTTCGATTTCATGTAAAGATTGTGCTGAGAGGAGAGTGTTCAGCAGTGTACCCTGTTTGCGAGAGGCCACTACAGATAGTAAATAAGATAGAAATGAGTATGGATTTTTATTGGGAGCATAGTATGACACAATCGTGACCTTGCTGTCGAGAAGGTGGCCATTAAGGATAAGGTATTTTCCTTCAGGATCCCTGATCTCTGCCAGGGGTGTGAATGATGTAGTGAAATGAAATTCAATGAGAACACCTCTTTTCTTGACAGAGGCAGAGGCTGTATAGACTTGTTGGTATTGGTGGCTGAAAAATTTGGGTGTGGAATGGGAGAAAAAGTGGGTCTCCTGTAAACAAACCACAAGGGCAACATAAATGAGCGGAGCACTTTGGTCCATTTGGGTGGAGAGTTGAGGCCTTGGACATTCAGAGTGAGAATGTTTAGAGGTGGCATACTAGGCATTTGAGAGTTACAAGAAGTAGCATAGGTGTTGGGTGAAGTATCTGGTGGTACCTTCCTAGCAAATATTGCGGATAAAGAGGGGGAATGTAGGAGGCATGGAGGGCATTGGGGGGGTGGGAGAAAGGAGAGAAAAGAAAGTAGGAAAGCAGCATAGACTTAGAAAATGTTTTCTACATTAGAGAGATTGTCTAATGGGTGAGTGTTTATAATACAACTAAGCCCACGAATGTGAAGAAAATCCAAAAAAAACCCCAAAGGGACCAAGTGGGGGTGCAGTGACCAGTCTCCAGGACTATGGCAGCCTACAATTATCATTAATTATAAGTTTTTTTTAGAAAAAAACAAATCCTGACAGAGTTTGTGTTACAGGGGTTCCCATTAAATTTGTGTGGAACCACTATGACACATGAATGTAAACCTGCTATGTCAGCACGAGCAATAACTGTCAAAATCTTAGATACCAAAGGGAAGGAAAATCGGTATTGGTCAAGCAAGTTCCTAATGGGCTAAACTGTTGTAGGCCTTTGGAAGCCACATAGGCCTACAGCCATAAATTACGTAAGAAGATGCTATAAACAGAATTAAACAACACAAACAGTATCAACTGCTAGCTAACAGTTGTTTGACAAATAGTATGCTATGAGCTAAAGGCCTATGTCCCAGAGCCCATCTGATAGGAATTTTGGGACCAAGGGACTTTGAATTTTACATACTTGGTCACAGCAGGCTCACCTTTCAACCGAGCCTGTGATAATTTATTTCCCTGGTCCATTAGACTAGACCTTTACATATTTTAACACTTAAAATAAAGCGAACATTGGTAACACGTACCTGGTGCTAGAGGCCAATAGAGAGAGGGCTTCCCTTGCGGCTAAGTTCCAGACTCCCCTGGAGATGGGACAGAAGGAGTCAGGCCCAAAGTAGCACGGGTCGCCTGCAGGAGTGCTTGTAGAGATGGTCTGACTGAGGATGCTTGTCAGAGGTACACCCAAGAGCACAGCTGATTCACTGAAATGGAGTCTGCAGACAGGTGGCACCTGTGAGAGATAACAGGCCTTCAGAGTAGTAGTGGACAGCAGAGTAGTCGGTTTAGAGCCAGGGTCAGATGCCAGGTGGGGATTAGAACAGACACAGTCAGATGGATAGCTGGGGTTATACACAGGAGAGCAAGTGAGAATATCCACTAGCCAAGCCGGGGTCATACACAGGAGAGCAAGTGAGAATATCTGTTAGCCAAGCCGAGGTCATATCAGGAGAGAAAACAGGTCCAGGAACAACCCGAGTCGGTAACAGCAGATCAGAATAGCAACGGAAACACAGGACAAAGTTACTGGGAGCCAGAGATCAACCAGCAATTTGAGAGAATGATGTGCTTCCTTATAAAGGCCATGTGGGGCCAAACTGGGCTAATGCATGCATAACTGTGCGCCAGTGTGTATGCGTGTT